>NC_048581.1:14844224-14869224 GCF_013265735.2 Oncorhynchus mykiss | reverse complement strand
GGATTCTGGAGCAGTAGAAACACAATGTCTGGAGTGATGAATCATTGGATTCTGGAGCAGTAGAAACACGTTCTCTGGAGTGATGAATCATTGGATTCTGGAGCAGTAGAAACACGTTGTCTGGAGTGATGAATCATTGGATTCTGGAGCAGTAGAAACACGTTGTCTGGAGTGATGAATCATTGGATTCTGGAGCAGTAGAAACACGTTCTCTGGAGTGATGAATCATTGGATTCTGGAGCAGTAGAAACACGTTGTCTGGAGTGATGAATCATTGGATTCTGGAGCAGTAGAAACACGTTGTCTGGAGTGATGAATCATTGGATTCTGGAGCAGTAGAAACACGTTGTCTGGAGTGATGAATCATTGGATTCTGGAGCAGTAGAAACACGTTCTCTGGAGTGATGAATCATTGGATTCTGGAGCAGTAGAAACACGTTGTCTGGAGTGATGAATCATTGGATTCTGGAGCAGTAGAAACACGTTGTCTGGAGTGATGAATCATTGGATTCTGGAGCAGTAGAAACACGTTGTCTGGAGTGATGAATCATTGGATTCTGGAGCAGTAGAAACACGTTCTCTGGAGTGATGAATCATTGGACTGGAGCAGTAGAAACACGTTGTCTGGAGTGATGAATCATTGGATTCTGGAGCAGTGGAACACGTTGTCTGGAGTGATGAATCATTGGACTCTGGAGCAGTAGAAACACGTTGTCTGGAGTGATGAATCACACTTCCCCTTTCATAGTCTGACGGATGAATCTGGGTTTGGCGGATGACAGGAGAACGCTACATTGACATTCTAGACGATTCTGTGCTTCCAACTTTGTGGCAACAGTTTGGGGAAGGACCTTTCCTGTTCCAACATTACAATGCCCCCGTGCACAAAGCGAGGTCCATACAGAAATGGTTTGTCGAGATTGGTTTGGAAGAATTTGACTGGCCTGCACAGAGCCCTGACCTCAACCCCATCGAACACCTTTGGGATGAATTGGAAGGCCGACTGCAAGCCGGCCTAATCACCCAACATCAGTGTCCGACCTCACTAATGCTCTTGTGGCTGAATGGAAGCAAGTCTCCGCAGCAATGTTCCAACATCTAATGGAAAGCCTTCCCAGAAGAGTGGAGGTTGTCATAGCAGCAAAGTGTGTGCGCGTATGTGTGTGTGTGTGTGTGTGCATGTGTGTGTAATATACTGTCCAATAGCTGACCGCCCACAGCATTAGTCTGGGCTACAGAAGAAGCATGAAGACACATTGAGACCCTTTGGGTTCCACCCTCTGAATGACACACAATGTCTCAACTGTCTCAAGGCTTAGAAATCCTTCTGTAACCCGTCTCCTCCCCTCCATCTGTAACCCGTCTCCTCCCCTCCATCTGTAACCCGTCTCCTCCCCTCCATCTGTAACCCGTCTCCTCCCCTCCATCTGTAACCCGTCTCCTCCCCTCCATCTGTAACCCGTCTCCTCCCCTCCATCTGTAACCCGTCTCCTCCCATCCATCTGTTACCCGTCTCCTCCCCTCCATCTGTAACCCGTCTCCTCCCCTCCATCTGTAACCCGTCTCCTCCCCTCCATCTGTAACCCGTCTCCTCCCCTCCATCTGTAACCCGTCTCCTCCCCTCCATCTGTAACCCGTCTCCTCCCCTCCATCTGTAACCCGTCTCCTCCCCTCCATCTGTAACCCGTCTCCTCCCCTCCATCTGTAACCCGTCTCCTCCCCTCCATCTGTAACCCGTCTCCTCCCCTCCATCTGTAACCCGTCTCCTCCCCTCCATCTGTAACCCGTCTCCTCCCCTCCATCTGTAACCCGTCTCCCCCCCTCCATCTGTAACCCGTCTCCTCCCCTCCATCTGTAACCCGTCTCCTCCCCTCCATCTGTAACCCGTCTCCTCCCCTCCATCTGTAACCCGTCTCCTCCCCTCCATCTGTAACCCGTCTCCTCCCCTCCATCTGTAACCCGTCTCCTCCCCTCCATCTGTAACCCGTCTCCTCCCCTCCATCTGTAACCCGTCTCCTCCCCTCCATCTGTAACCCGTCTCCTCCCATCCATCTGTTACCCGTCTCCTCCCCTCCATCTGTAACCCGTCTCCTCCCCTCCATCTGTAACCCGTCTCCTCCCCTCCATCTGTAACCCGTCTCCTCCCCTCCATCTGTAACCCGTCTCCTCCCCTCCATCTGTAACCCGTCTCCTCCCCTCCATCTGTAACCCGTCTCCTCCCCTCCATCTGTAACCCGTCTCCTCCCCTCCATCTGTAACCCGTCTCCTCCCCTCCATCTGTAACCCGTCTCCTCCCCTCCATCTGTAACCCGTCTCCTCCCCTCCATCTGTAACCCGTCTCCTCCCCTCCATCTGTAACCCGTCTCCTCCCCTCCATCTGTAACCCGTCTCCTCCCCTCCATCTGTAACCCGTCTCCCCCCCTCCATCTGTAACCCGTCTCCTCCCCTCCATCTGTAACCCGTCTCCCCCCCTCCATCTGTAACCCGTCTCCTCCCCTCCATCTGTAACCCGTCTCCTCCCCTCCATCTGTAACCTGTCTCCTCCCCTCCATCTCCACTGACTGAAGTGGATTTAACAGGTGGCATCAATAAGGGATGATACCTTTCAGCTGGGTTCACCTGGTCAGTCTATACTCAGTGTGTATATATTTACACTGTCAAGTCCTTCTCCTTTAACAGGAAGGTGTTTCTGCCCCTGTATTGAAGCCCAGGCTGTATGTTCTACTCCTCAACCTCATGGGATCAAGCCATCGGTCAGCCAGACAGCCTCTACTGGCCAGGAAGGAACAGAAACATGAAGAGAGAAGATCAGGGTAGAGGTGTGTATGGAAGGGAGTCATTTAGGTCTAGGCTGCATCCCAAAGTAGGGAGTAGGTATAGTGCACTACTTTTGATTGGACCCTGGTCAACAGTAGTGCACTACATAGGGAATAGGGTGCCATTTGGCATAGAAACCCTGGTAATAACACTGTCATAACTTAGAGTAGGATGAAGGTACCTCCTAAGACTCTGATCTGAGGTCAGTTTTATATTCACCCCCCTATTGGTTAAGGATAGGATATGGTGGAGGATAAAAACAGATCCTAGATCTGTGCCTAAGGGCAACATCCCATCGCTAAATGGCCGTTGACTATAGTCTCTCATCACTCGGCCTGAGGTACATTAGGAATGACTGGGAGGGAATGAGAGAAGAGGGGAGGATGGATATGTCTAAAAAAGAGAGATCGATGGAGTGGTGTAGAGGGTGTGAAGAGAGGTGGATATTGGAAAAACAGAGAGAGAGAGAGAAAGGATGGAAAGGAGAGAGAGACGTATAGGGACATGGAAAGAGACAGCATATAAGACAGAGAGAGAGAGAGAGAGAGAGGCTTGGAGACGGAGGAGATGGAGAGAGAGAGGTTGGGAGACGGAGGAGATGGAGATTGATGAGAGAGAGAGAGAGAGAGAGAGAGAGAGAGAGAGAGTGAGAGAGACAGGGAGAGACAGACAGACACAGACAGACAGACAGACAGACAGACAGAGAGAGACAGAGAGAGACAGAGAGAGACAGAAAGAGCGGGAGAGAGCGGGAGACACAGAGAGAGAGAGAGACAGGGAGAGAGGGAGAGAGACAGAGAGAGAGAGGGAGAGAGAGAGAGACAGACAGAAAGAGAGAGAGTATAGAGTAAGATGGTGACAACAGAGGGAGAGAAATAGAGAGAGACAGAGAGGGAGAGAGACAGAGACAGACAGAGAGAGAGAGAGTATAGAGTAAGATGGTGACAACAGAGGGAGAGAAATAGAGAAAGACAGAGATCTGACATATACAAAGACAGTGGCATCAATCGAGAGAAAGAGAGAACTCTCTCTTTCACCATGTAGGGGTGAGGGTGTTCTCAGGAAACAACTTGAGATCTAGCTGTCATGAGAGAGAGAGATAGAGAGAGAGAGAGAGAGAGAGAGAGAGACTAGTCCCTAAGGCGACAGAGAAGGACAACCAGAGGTCTGCTCTGTTCTCCTCCCACCATATCTAATCTCCTGACTGGGGTCATTTCCATACCTCCTCCCTGGATGTTGGAGGTCCTGGAGGTGCTGTGATCAATGGAGCTAGATGGGCCTGGAAAGACCCATTGGGAGTCACACACACACAGACACACACATACTTGTGCGTACACACACACACACACGTGCGTACACGCACACACACTCGTGCGTACACACACTCTCTCTCTCTCTCTCAGTACTCTAAGAGTGGAAGTATCTCTCTGTCCATTACACTGGCTATATTTGTACATGGACCACTCCCTCTGTCTTCCTCTCTCTCTCTACTCCCTCTTCCTCCCCCCTCTCTCTCTCTTTACTCCCTCTTCCTCCTCCCTCTCTCTCTCTCTTTACTCCCCCTTCATCTCTCTCTCTTTACTCCCTTCACTATTCCTCTCTTCCTCTCCCTCTTCCTCTCTATCCATCTCCACATTTCATCCCTCACGTTTCCTCTCCCTCACCCTCTTTTCCACTCTTGTGTGACCTCAAGTTTTTGCGACTGAGGAAATTGACTGCCTCCATTAAGCTAAGACTAAGCCAGGTCAGAACTACAGAGACGGGTCCTGCATCAGAAACACAGCCACACACGCAGGCACACGCACACACTAAATGAACATGAAGATATCCTCTTTCTCAGTATGTGATGAGTTAAGACAGTGACATCATCTCCTCTATCATTCTCTCTCTTCTCCTCTTCCCCTTTCTCTCCATCTCTCCCATCCTCCTCTTTCTCTCCATCTCTCCCATCCTCCTCTTTCTCTCCATCTCTCCCATCCTCCCCTTTCGCTCCATCTCTCCCATCCTCCTCTTTTTCTCCATCTCTCCCATCTCTCCCATCCTCCTCTTTCTCTCCATCTCTCCCATCCTCCTCTTTCTCTCCATCTCTCCCATCCTCCTCTTTCTCTCCATCTCTCCCATCCTCCTCTTTCTCTCCATCTCTCCCATCCTCCTCTTTCTCTCCATCTCTCCCATCCTCCTCTTTCTTCTCTAACGCAGGTCCACTGATAAAGGCTCATTACCCCTGTTTCATTTAGCTCTTCCTCCCTGCTATTCACAACACTTCTCTCTCATCCCTCCATCCCTCTCTCCCTCCCTGCTATTCACAACACTTCTCTCTCATCCCTCCATCCCTCTCTCCCTCCCTGCTATTCACAACACTTCTCTCTCATCCCTCCATCCCTCTCTCCTTCACACTTTCTCCATCCCTGAAAGCCCTTGAGGTCACTCCTCTTCTCCCTCCATCGTAACAACCTTCATCTGCCACTTCTTCCATTCTCTCTCTCTCTCTCTCCTCTCCAGCACAACTCATGTGGTGTGAGTGAGTGAGTGTGTGTGTGTGTGTGTGTGAATGTGATCCTCTAGCCAGGCAGTACTTTATCATGTAATGAACGGTGCGTGTTAAGACACACACTGTCCCAAATGGCACCCTATTCCCTACATATAGCACTACTTTAGACCAGGGTAGGTCACCCTATTCCCTACATAGAGCACTACTTTAGACCAGGGTAGGGCACCCTATTCCCTACATAGAGCACTACTTTAGACCAGGGTAGGGCACCCTGTTCCCTACATAGAGCACTACTTTAGACCAGGGTAGGGGACCCTATTCCCTACATAGAGCACTACTTTAGACCAAGGTAGGGCACCCTATTCCCTACATAGAGCACTACTTTAGACCAGGGTAGGGCACCCTATTCCCTACATAGAGCACTACTTTAGACCAGGGTAGGGCACCCTATCCCCTACATAGAGCACTACTTTAGACCAGGGTAGGGCACCCTATTCCCTTTCTAGAGCACTACTTTTGACCAGGGTAGGGCACCCTATTCCCTTTCTAGAGCACTACTTTAGACAAGGGTAGGGCACCCTATCCCCTACATAGAGCACTACTTTAGACCAGGGTAGGGCTCCCTATTCCCTACATAGAGCACTACTTTAGACCAGGGTAGGGCACCCTATTCCCTTTCTAGAGCACTACTTTAGACGAGGGTAGGGCTCCCTATTCCCTTTCTAGAGCACTACTTTAGACCAGCGTAGGGCACCACATTCCCTACATAGAGCACTACTTTAGACCAGGGTAGGGCACCCTATTCCCTTTCTAGAGCACTACTTTAGACCAGGGTAGGGCTACCTATTCCCTTTCTAGAGCACTACTTTAGACCAGGGTAGGGCACCCTATTCCCTTTCTAGAGCACTACTTTAGACCAGGGTAGGGCTCCCTATTCCCTTTCTAGAGCACTACTTTAGACCAGGGTAGGGTACCCTATTCCCTACATAGAGCACTACTTTAGACCAGGGTAGGGCACCCTATTCCCTACATAGAGCACTACTTTAGACCAGGGTAGGGCACCCTATTCCCTACATAGAGCACTACTTTAGACCAGGGTAGGGCACCCTATTCCCTACATAGAGCACTACTTTAGACCAGGGTAGGGCACCCTATTCCCTACATAGAGCACTACTTTAGACCTGGGTAGGGCACCCTATTCCCTACATAGAACACTACTTTAGACCAGGGTAGGGCACCCTATTCCCTACATAGAAGACTACTTTAGACCAGGGTAGGGCTCCCTATTCCCTACATAGAGCACTACTTTAGACCAGGGTATGGCACCCTATTCCCTTTCTAGAGCACTACTTTAGACCAGGGTAGGGCTCCCTATTCCCTTTCTAGAGCACTACTTTAGACCAGGGTAGGGCTCCCTATTCCCTTTCTAGAGCACTACTTTAGAACAGGGTAGGGCTCCCTATTCCCTACATAGAGCACTACTTTAGAACAGGGTAGGGCTCCCTATTCCCTACATAGAGCACTACTTTAGACCAGGGTAGGGCTCCCTATTCCCTTTCTAGAGCACTACTTTAGAACAGGGTAGGGCTCCCTATTCCCTACATAGAGCACTACTTTAGACCAGGGAAGGGCTCCCTATTCCCTTTCTAGAGCACTACTTTAGACCAGGGTAGGGTTCCCTATTCCCTTTCTAGAGCACTACTTTAGAACAGGGTAGGGCTCCCTATTCCCATTCTAGAGCACTACTTTAGACCAGGGTATGGCACCCTATTCCCTTTCTAAAGCACTACTTTAGACCAGGGTAGGGCTCCCTATTCCCATTCTAGAGCACTACTTTAGACCAGGGTATGGCACCCTATTCCCTTTCTAGAGCACTACTTTAGAACAGGGTAGGGCTCCCTATTCCCTACATAGAGCACTACTTTAGACCAGGGTAGGGCTCCCTATTCCCTTTCTAGAGCACTACTTTAGAACAGGGTAGGGCTCCCTATTCCCTACATAGAGCACTACTTTAGACCAGGGAAGGGCTCCCTATTCCCTTTC
Source organism: Oncorhynchus mykiss (assembly GCF_013265735.2). Lineage (NCBI taxonomy): Eukaryota > Metazoa > Chordata > Actinopteri > Salmoniformes > Salmonidae > Oncorhynchus > Oncorhynchus mykiss. Next base: position 14,861,873 of record NC_048581.1, on the reverse strand, counting down.
TAGAGCACTACTTTAGACGAGGGTAGGGCTCCCTATTCCCTTTCTAGAGCACTACTTTAGACCAGCGTAGGGCACCCCATTCCCTACATAGAGCACTACTTTAGACCAGGGTAGGCACCCTATTCCCTACATAGAGCACTACTTTAGACCAGGGTAGGGCACCCTATTCCCTACATAGAACACTACTTTTGACCAGGGTAGGGCTCCCTATTCCCTTTCTAGAGCACTACTTTAGACCAGGGTAGGGCACCCTATTCCCTACATAGAACACTACTTTAGACCAGGGTAGGGCTCCCTATTCCCTTTCTAGAGCACTACTTTAGACGAGGGTAGGGCTCCCTATTCCCTTTCTAGAGCACTACTTTAGACCAGCGTAGGGCACCCCATTCCCTACATAGAGCACTACTTTAGACCAGGGTAGGGCACCCTATTCCCTTTCTAGAGCACTACTTTAGACCAGGGTAGGGCTACCTATTCCCTTTCTAGAGCACAACTTTAGACCAGGGTAGGGCTCCCTATTCCCTTTCTAGAGCACTACTTTAGACCAGGGTAGGGCTCCCTATTCCCTTTCTAGAGCACTACTTTAGACCAGGGTAGGGCACCCTATTCCCTACATAGAGCACTACTTTAGACCAGGGTAGGGCTCCCTATTCCCTTTCTAGAGCACTACTTTAGACCAGGGTAGGGTACCCTATTCCCTACATAGAGCACTACTTTAGACCAGAGTAGGGCACCCTATTCCCTACATAGAACACTACTTTAGACCAGGGTAGGGCACCCTATTCCCTTTCTAGAGCACTACTTTAGACTAGGGTAGGGCTCCCTATTCCCTTTCTAGAGCACTACTTTAGAACAGGGTAGGGCTCCCTATTCCCTTTCTAGAGCACTACTTTAGAACAGGGTAGGGCTCCCTATTCCCTTTTAGAGCACTACTTTAGACCAGGGTAGGGCACCCTATTCCCTACATAGAGCACTACTTTAGAACAGGGTAGGGCTCCCTATTCCCTTTCTAGAGCACTACTTTAGAACAGGGTAGGGCTCCCTATTCCCTTTCTAGAGCACTACTTTAGACCAGGGTATGGCACCCTATTCCCTTTCTAAAGCACTACTTTAGACCAGGGTAGGGCTCCCTATTCCCTTTCTAGAGCACTACTTTAGAACAGGGTAGGGCTCCCTATTCCCTACATAGAGCACTACTTTAGACCAGGGTTGGGCACTTATTCCCATTCTAGAGCACTACTTTAGACCAGGGTATGGCACCCTATTCCCTTTCTAAAGCACTACTTTAGAACAGGATAGGGCTCCCTATTCCCTTTCTAGAGCACTACTTTAGACCAGGGTATGGCTCCCTATTCCCTTTCTAGAGCACTACTTTAGACCAGGGCAGGACCACATTTGGGACGTTGTCATGGTTACATGTAGAGCAGGATAGAGATGAAGGCTGGCAGCGATGACCTGACTATAGGGCAGATCTCTAGCATGTACTGTGGTCTGGTGTGTTCTGTAATATACATGATTAAACTGACTCATTCAGATCAACTATGCCTGAATACCACAGAGAGGGGGGGGGGTGAGAGAGAGAGAGAGAGAGGGGGGGGGGGGTGAGAGAGAGGGGGGGTGAGAGAGAGAGAGAGAGAGAGAGGAGGGGGTGAGAGAGAGAGAGGAGTGATTGAGAGCGAGAGAGAGAGAGAGAGAGAGAGAGAGAGAGAGAGGAGAGGAGTGGGTGAGAGAGAGGGGCGATTGAGAGCGAGAGATAGAGAGAGAGAGAGAGGGGAGAGGAGTGGGTGAGAGAGAGGGGTGATTGAGAGCGAGAGAGATAGAGAGCGAGAGATTGAGAGAGAGAGAGGGGGGTGAGAGAGAGAGGGGGGGTGAGAGAGAGAGGGGGGGGTGAGAGAGAGGGGGGGGTGAGAGAGAGAGAGGAGTGATTGAGAGCGAGAGATTGAGAGAGAGAGGAGGAGGTGAGAGAGAGGGGCGATTGAGAGCGAGAGAGATAGAGAGCGAGAGATTGAGAGAGAGAGAGGGGAGAGGAGTGGGTGAGAGAGGGGCGATTGAGAGCGAGAGAGATAGAAAGGGGATTGAGAGAGAGAGAGAGAGAGAGAGGGGAGAGGAGTGGGTGAGAGAGGGGCGATTGAGAGCGAGAGAGATAGAAAGGGGATTGAGAGAGAGAGAGAGAGAGAGAGAGAGAGAGAGAGAGAGGAGGGGATTGAGAGAGAGAGAGAGAGAGAGAGAGAGAGAGAGAGAGGAGGGGATTGAGAGAGAGAGGGGAGGGGTTGAGAGAGAGAGAGAGGAGGGGATTGAGAGAGAGAGAGGTAATTAAAATACAGTACCCTTTGCATGTAAAGAATGATAAGGCAAGAAAAGACCACAAGAAGAAGCTCCTTATGGAAAATCAAGAGACACTTTTTGCTGACTATTACAAAAATGGGAACATCAGCAACCTCATCTTCCACACAAACCATCCCCTGGCATGGCACAGTGCTATATTAGCACACTACCCCTTTGTTACGAGAGGGGGGATTAACGAGGGGTGGAAACTCAGAATACTTGATAACGAGGACTCTGAGTTAAGTAATATAAATATCTATAAATCCGGATCAGTAATGGTACAGAATAACCACAAACAGTTTCAGCTGGACTTTCACCTAATCAAAGAATTAGCCCAGCAGGAGAAGCTCTGCCTTGATAATGATACCCCCACACAGAGCGGGTCAGACCAGACCTCTTCATTATGTAACCCCACAGATGAGCAACCCCCAGTGGAGAGTCAACCTCCCAGCACAGATTACCACTCCCTCATTGAAATGAAGGACAAATTCACCCAGCTGGAGGTAAGACAGGTGGAGCTGGAACAGCAGGTGATTACACTTCAGTCAGCGCAGACCCAGACAACAGTCCAGCACAACAACAGCCCCTTAACCAGACCCGGAGAGCTGGAGGTGGACAGAGACATATCTGCACTTTGGACAGTGGTGAGACAAATACAACAGGAGAAAGAGGAGCAGAACAGAGCACTAGAGGAGAGTATCAGACTGCTGGTGGAGGAGAGGTTGAGGGGGATGGAGGAGAAGTTGATGGGGACGGCGTGTGACAGAGAACAACCCACTAGAGAGGTGGCCACCCCCACAGAGAAGCCAGCAGAACAGCCCACTTCAGCACCCAACAAAAGTCTCGACACCACAGCAGAACAGTCCACACCAGACCCTGAACATAGAGTCGACACCACAGCAGAACAGTCCACACCAGACCCTGACCATAGAGTCGAAATCACAGCAGAACAGACAAATGAAGAACCCCAAGCCCAGAGGCTCTCACCCCCTCTGAGCACCCCCCCTGTCAGCCACCCTGATAGCCCTTTTGACAACCCCCCCACACCCACTGAGGACAAACACAAGACACAGATTGTACTACTTATGGACTCAAATGGGAAATATATAGAAGAAAAAAAACTTTTTCCCAAACACAGTGTGTCTAAACTCTGGTGTCCAAACACCCAGCGTGCCCTCGACCTTCTGTCTGAGGCCAAACTAGGCTCACCCAGCCACATAATAATACACACAGGCACAAACGACCTGAGAGCACTGCAGGAAAGAGTGGCCACAGCACTGAAGAGAGTGATTGAAAAGGCTTCTTCTACTTTCCCCAACGCACAAGTGGTTATCTCCACCCTGCTACCACGAAAAGACTTCCACCCTGCCACAATACAGCGGGTAAATGCAAGTATTTCCCATGACTGTGCCTCAAAACCAAACGTTTTCCTGGCCCACCACTCCACCCTGGACTTGAACAGCCTCTATGACCAGGTCCACCTCTACAAGGCAGCAGTGCCCACCTTTGCCCGAACTCTAAAGGACATCGCTCTCAAACGTATCCCCAACACTTCACACAGGAGCAACAGATCAATAGACACCCCATCCAGACCAGCGAGACACCCTCCCAGATCTGCAGGACCCCCCCCTGGACCTACACATAGAGGACCCACGCCAAGAGGAATTACATCCAGACCACAGTACACCCAGACACATCCACACCCCCACCCCAACCAATCAACACCCCCCCACGTCAACCATGCCCACACCCCATTTAGGCCCACCCAGGTCAGACCTATGCCACTCCTGCCCACCCCATGCACCCCACCCCCGCAAAGAGGGCCTCAACATGGAAGCCACACATACGCCCAGGTAGTGAGCGGGCAAACAGTCCCAACCCCCACTCTCACACTCGCCGAAGCCAATGGCATGTACCAGATGCTCAGCAGGCTCTGCTCACACTTACTGGCCTGAGGCCAAACCACGACCAACAACATTGGACACTCTATGGAACAAAAAGCCTTCACTATATTATCATGGAATATCCAAGGCCTGAGGTCCTCTGCCTTTGGCCTAAAGAGCAGAAACCCGGACTTCACCAAAGAAATCGGTAATACAGACATTGTCATCCTGCAAGAAACCTGGTATAGAGGAGACGGACCCACTGGTTGCCCTCTAGGTTACAGAGAGCTGGTAGTCCCATCCACCAAACTACCAGGTGTGAAACAGGGAAGGGACTCAGGGGGTATGCTAATTTGGTATAGAGCAGACCTAACTCACTCCATTAAATTAATCAAAACAGGAACATTTTACATTTGGCTAGAAATTCAAAAGGAAATTATCCTAACAGAGAAAAATGTCCTCCTGTGTGCTACCTATATCCCCCCACTAGAATCCCCATATTTTAATGAAGACAGCTTCTCCATCCTGGAGGGGGAAATCAATCATTTCCAGGCCCAGGGACATGTACTAGTCTGTGGCGACCTAAATGCCAGAACCGGACAAGAACCTGACACCCTAAGCACACAGGGGGACAAACACCTGCCTGGAGGTGACAGCATTCCCTCCCACATATGCCCCCCTAGGCACAACTATGACAACATAACCAACAAAAACGGGTCACAACTCCTGCAGCTCTGTCGCACGCTGGGTATGTACATAGTCAACGGTAGGCTTCGAGGGGACTCCTATGGTAGGTACACCTATAGCTCATCTCTTGGCAGTAGTACTGTAGACTACTTTATCACCGACCTCAACCCAGAGTCTCTCAGAGCGTTCACAGTCAGCCCACTGACACCCCTATCAGACCACAGCAAAATCACAGTCTACTTAAACAGAGCAATAATCAATCATGAGGCATCAAAGCCAAAGGAACTGAGTAACATTAAGAAATGCTATAGATGGAAGGAATGCAGTTTGGAAACCTACCAAAAAACAATTAGGCAACAACAAATTCAATCCCTTTTAGACAATTTCCTGGGTAAAACGTTCCGCTGTAATAGTGAAGGTGTAAACTTGGCAGTAGAAAATCTTAACAGTATATTTGACCTCTCAGCTTCCCTATCAAATCTAAAAATCTCAAATAGAAAACCGAAGAAAATTAACAATAATGACAAATGGTTTGATGAAGAATGCAAAAATCTAAGAAAGAAATTGAGAAACCTGTCCAACCAAAAACATAGAGACCCGGAAAACCTGAGTCTACGCCTTCACTATGGTGAATCACTAAAACAATACAGAAATACACTACGGAAAAAGAAGGAACAGCATGTCAGAAATCAGCTCAATGCAATTGAAGAATCCATAGACTCTAACCACTTCTGGGAAAATTGGAAAACACTAAACAAACAACAACAAGAAGAATTATCTATCCAAAATGGAGATGTATGGGTAAACCACTTCTCCAATCTTTTTGGCTCTATAACAAAGAATAAAGAGCAAAAACATATACATGATCAAATACAGATCTTAGAATCATCTATTAAAGACTACCAGAACCCACTGGATTATCCAATTACATTGAATGAGTTACAGGACAAAATAAAAACCCTCCAACCCAAAAAGGCCTGTGGTGTTGATGGTATCCTCAATGAAATGATCAAATATACAGACAACAAATTCCAATTGGCTATACTAAAACTCTTTAACATCATACTTAGCTCTGGCATCTTCCCCAATATTTGGAACCAAGGACTGATCACCCCAATCCACAAAAGTGGAGACAAATTTGACCCCAATAACTACCGTGGAATATGTGTCAACAGTAACCTTGGGAAAATCCTCTGCATTATTATTAACAGCAGACTCGTACATTTCCTCAATGAAAACAATGTACTGAGCAAATGTCAAATTGGCTTTTTACCAAATTACCGTACAACAGACCATGTATTCACCCTGCACACCCTAATTGACAACCAAACAAACCAAAACAAAGGCAAAGTCTTCTCATGCTTTGTTGATTTCAAAAAAGCCTTCGACTCAATCTGGCATGAGGGTCTGCTATACAAACTGATGGAAAGTGGTGTTGGGGGTAAAACATACGACATTATAAAATCCATGTACACAAACAACAAGTGTGCGGTTAAAATTGGCAAAAAACACACACATTTCTTCACACAGGGTCGTGGGGTTAGACAGGGATGCAGTTTAAGCCCCACCCTCTTCAACATATATATCAACGAATTGGCGCGGGCACTAGAAAAGTCTGCAGCACCCGGCCTCCCCCTGCTAGAATCCGAAGTCAAATGTCTGCTGTTTGCCGATGATCTGGTGCTTCTGTCACCAACCAAGGAGGGCCTACAGCAGCACCTAGATCTTATGCACAGATTCTGTCAGACCTGGGCCCTGACAGTAAATCTCAGTAAGACCAAAATAATGGTGTTCCAAAAAAGGTCCAGTCACCAGGACCACAAATACAAATTCAATCTAGACACTGTTGCCCTAGAGCACACAAAAAACTATACATACCTTGGCCTAAACATCAGCGCCACAGGTAACTTCCACAAAGCTGTGAACGATCTGAGAGACAAGGCAAGAAGGGCATTCTATGCCATCAAAAGAAACATACATTTCAACATACCAATTAGGATTTGGCTAAAAATACTTGAATCAGTCATAGAGCCCATTGCCCTTTATGGTTGTGAGGTCTGGGGTCCGCTCACCAACCAAGACTTCACAAAATGGGACAAACACCAAATTGAGACTCTGCACGCAGAATTCTGCAAAAATATCCTCCGTGTACAACGTAGAACACCAAATAATGCATGCAGAGCAGAATTAGGCCGATACCCACTAATTATCAAAATCCAGAAAAGAGCCGTTAAATTCTACAACCACCTAAAAGGAAGTGATTCACAAACCTTCCATAACAAAGCCATCACCTACAGAGAGATGAACCTGGAGAAGAGTCCCCTAAGCAAGCTGGTCCTGGGGCTCTGTTCACAAACACAAACACACCCTACAGAGCCCCAGGACAACAGCACAATTAGACCCAACCAAATCATGAGAAAACAAAAAGATAATTACTTGACACATTGGAAAGAATTAACAAAAAAACAGAGCAAACTAGAATGCTATTTGGCCCTAAGCAGAGAGTACACAGCAGCAGAATACCTGACCACTGTGACTGACCCAAAATTAAGGAAAGCTTTGACTATGTACAGACTCAGTGAGCATAGCCTTGCTATTGAGAAAGGCCGCCGTAGGCAGACATGGCTCTCAAGAGAAGACAGGCTATGTGCTCACTGCCCACAAAATGAGGTGGAAACTGAGCTGCACTTCCTAACCTCCTGCCCAATGTATGACCATATTAGAGAGACATATTTCCCTCAGATTACACAGATCCACAAAGAATTCGAAAACAAATCCAAATTTGAAAAACTCCCATATCTACTGGGTGAAATTCCACAGTGTGCCATCACAGCAGCAAGATTTGTGACCTGTTGCCACGAGAAAAGGGCAACCAGTGAAGAACACACACCATTGTAAATACAACCCATATTTATGCTTATTTATTTTATCTTGTGTCCTTTAACCATTTGTACATTGTTAAAACACTGTATATATATATATAATATGACATTTGTAATGTCTTTACTGTTTTGAAACCTCTGTATGTGTAATGTTTACTGTTAATTTTTGTTGTTTTTCACTTTATATTTTCACTTTGTATGTTGTCTACCTCACTTGCTTTGGCAATGTTAACACATGTTTCCCATGCCAATAAAGCCCTTGAATTGAATTGAATTGAATTGAGAGAGAGGAGGGGATTGAGAGAGAGAGGGGAGGGGTTGAGAGAGAGAGAGAGGAGGGGATTGAGAGAGAGAGAGAGAGAGAGAGGAGGGGATTGAGAGAAAATACCTATTTTTTGCCTTAGACACATTTTGTTTTTAGAAATATTTTTTGTCTTTTGCGGTTATACAAACTGAACAGGTCTGTTTGCAAAGCTGTGTGTGTGTGTGTGTGTGTGTGTGTTGTAACATCATTAGAAAAAGCGCTAGAGGACAAAGTTTATCAGTGTAACAACTAATTACCTACACCATGGGAAGGACGGAGGGAGGTAAAGATTGGAGGAGAGAGAGGAGAGAGGAGTGAGAGAGAAGATAGGAGAGGGAGTGAGAGAGAAACAGAAGGGTAAACGGAGGAAAGCGAGCGAAGAGAGAGGGAGAAAGAGAGAAGAGGGGAGAGGGAGGGAGAAAGAGAGAAGAGGAGAGAGGGAGAAAGAGAGAAGGGGGAGAGGGAGAAAGAGAGAAGAGAGAGGGAGAAAGAGAGAAGAGGAGGGAGAGAGAGAGAGGAGGAGAGAGGGAGAAAGAGAGAAGAGGAGGGAGAGAGAGAGAGGAGGAGAGAGGGAGAAAGAGAGATTGTGTAATGTAGCCAGCAGTATCTTTTCCAGAGACCAGTGTTGAGGCTTTAACTCTCAATGTAAATGTCTAGTGTAACTAAAACAGGAAAACCACCTTGGGATCCACAGGGAGTCACCACACTATGGGGTCGGGCCTTGGTTTAAACTAGGGAATAGGGTGCACTACGTAGGGAATAGCCTGTCATTTGGGACAGTAATAAAAGCATACAATGGGGCAAAAAAGTATTTAGTCAGCCACCAATTGTGCAAGTTCTCCCACTTAAGAAGATGAGAGGCCTGTAATTGTCATCATAGGTACACTTCAACTATGACAGACAAAATGAGAAAAAAAATCCAGAAAATCACATTGTAGGATTTATAATGAATTTATTTGCAAATTATGGTGGAAAATAAGTATTTGGTCAATAACAAAAGTTTATCTCAATACTTTGTAATATACCCTTTGTTGGCAATGACAGAGGTCAAACGTTTTCTGTAAGTCTTCACAAGGTTTTCAGACACTGTTGCTGGTATTTTGGCCCATTCCTCCATGCAGATCTCCTCTAGAGAAGTGATGTTTTGGGGCTGTTGCTGGGCAACACGGACTTTCAACTCCCTCCAAAGATTTTCTATGGGGTTGAGATCTGAAGACTGGCTAGGCCACTCCAGGACCTTGAAATGCTTCTTACGAAGCCACTCCTTCGTTCCCCGGGCGGTGTGTTTGGGATCATTGTCATGCTGAAATACCCAGCCAGGTTTCATCTTCAATGCTCTTGCTGATGGTAGGAGGTTTTCACTCAAAATCTCACGATACATGGCCCCATTCATTCTTTCCTTTACACGGATCAGTCATCCTGGTCCCTTTGCAGAAAAACAGCCCCAAAGCATGATGTTTCCACCCACATGCTTCACAGTAGGTATGGTGTTCTTTGGATGCAACAGCATTCTTTGTCCTCCAAACACGACGAGTTGAGTTTTTACCAAAAAGTTATATTTTGGTTTCATCTGACCATATGACATTCTCCCAATCTTCTTCTGGATCATCCAAATGCTCTCTCGCAAACTTCAGACGGGCCTGGACATGTACTGGCTTAAGCAGGGGGGCCACTGCAGGATTTGAGTCCCTGGCGGCGTAGTGTGTTACTGATGGTAGGCTTTAATACTTTGGTCCCAGCTCTCTGCAGGTCATTCACTAGGTCCCCCCGTGTGGTTCTGGGATTTTTGCTCACTGTTCTTGTGATCATTTTGACCCCACGGGGTGAGATCTTGCGTGGAGCCCCAGATCGAGGGAGATTATCAGTGGTCTTGTATGTCTTCCATTTCCTAATAATTGCTCCCACAGTTGATTTCTTCAAACCAAGCTGCTTATCTATTGCAGATTCAGTCTTCCCAGCCTGGTGCAGGTCTACAATTTTGTTTCTGGTGTCCTGGTGTCCTGGTCTTGGCCATAGTGGAGTTTGGAGTGTGACTGTTTGAGGTTGTGGACAGGTGTCTTTTATACTGATAACAAGTTCAAACAGGTGCCATTAATACAGGTAACGAGTGGAGGACAGAGGAGCCTCTTAAAGAAGAAGTTACAGGTCTGTGAGAGACATAAATCTTGCTTGTTTGTAGGTGACCAAATACTTATTTTCCACCATAATTTGCAAATAAATTCATTAAAAATCCTACAATGTGATTTTCTGGATTTTTTTTCTTCTAATTTTGTCTGTCATAGTTGAAGTGTACCTATGATGAAAATTACAGGCCTCTCTCATCTTTTTAAGTGGGAGAACTTGCACAAATGGTGGCTGACTACATTTTTTGCCCCACTGTACATGAATGCAAGGGGCGTACATTTATTGGAATATGTTTTAGTAACAACGTATTTTCATGACATATGGTGTTGAATACCCAATAAGCTAAACATCAACTAAATGTATGAAGTGAGAGATTCTATAGTATTTATGAGGCATCACAGTGGCCACACTGTGTAGGGGTGGGTGCGGCTTTGTTCTCTCAACTACAAAAATGACCCAAGTTTACAAAATGACACGAGCAAAAGTCTCCTAACACACACACACCCGACACGATTCACACACACCCACACAATTCTCCATCTGCTATAAAACCCAAATTGCTCCAGGGGCCAAATTGCAACGACTCATAAATCAAAGAGCTGGTACGCATACCAAAGAGACAGGAAATGTAACGCAATCACAGAGGAAGTTGTCATTTGTTTTGAATGAGAACGTGTAAATTATTACAGCCAGAAAGTAGGGTTAGTTATTCAAAGACGACACATCTCTCCCTCTCTACCCACTACACTCTACAGACTCATACTATACCTCAACCCTAAAACCACAACACATCTCTCCCTCTCTACCCACTACACTCTACAGACTCATACTATACCTCAACCCTAAAACCACAACACATCTCTCCCTCTCTACCCACTACACTCTACAGACAGTCCTGTCAGACAGACTCATCCTGTACATCAACCCTAAAACCACGACACATCTCTCCCTCTCTACCCACTACACTCTACAGACAGTCCTGTTAGACAGACTCATACTGTACATCAACCCTAAAACCACGACACAAAAGGGCAACACTAGTAGATAAAGGTTCGAAGGGATGAATAAAATCTCAAGGTTAGAATGGTGCTGGTCTGATCCACTTCTCTGTGTCTGAATAGTCATAACAAGTCATATTAATGGTGACAGGCAACGGTCTCCATATTTAAACCACAACATATTAATGGTGACAGGCAACGGTCTCCATATTTAAACCACAACACATTAATGGTGACAGGCAACGGTCTCCATATATAAACCACAACATATTAATGGTGACAGACAACGGTCTCCATATTTAAACCACAACACATTAATGGTGACAGGCAACGGTCTCCATATTTAAACCACAACACATTAATGGTGACAGGCAACGGTCTCCATATTTAAACCACAACATATTAATGGTGACAGGCAATGGTCTCCATATTTAAACCACAACACATTAAGGACCGTTGGCAGTAGATCTCCTGCTGGGTGTGATAACAGACCATAAGGACCGTTGGCAGTAGATCTCCTGCTGGGTGTGATAACAGACCATAAGGACCGTTGGTAGTAGATCTCCTGCTGGGTGATAACAGACCATAAGGACCGTTGGCAGTAGATCTCCTGCTGGGTGTGATAACAGACCATAAGGACCGTTGGTAGTAGATCTCCTGCTGGGTGTGATAACAGACCATAAGGACCGTTGGTAGTAGATCACCTGCTGGGTGTGATAACAGACCATAATGACCGTTGGTAGTAGATCTCCTGCTGGGTGATAACAGACCATAAGGACCGTTGGCAGTAGATCTCCTGCTGGGTGATAACAGACCATAAGGACCGTTGGTAGTAGATCTCCTGCTGGGTGATAACAGACCATAAGGACCGTTGGCAGTAGATCTCCTGCTGGGTGATAACAGACCATAAGGACCGTTGGTAGTAGATCTCCTGCTGGGTGTGATAACAGACCATAAGGACCGTTGGCTGTAGATCTCCTGCTGGGTGTGATAACAGACCATAAGGACCGTTGGTAGTAGATCTCCTGCTGGGTGTGATAACAGACCATAAGGACCGTTGGCAGTAGATCTCCTGCTGGGTGATAACAGACCATAAGGACCGTTGGCAGTAGATCTCCTGCTGGGTGTGATAACAGACCATAAGGACCGTTGGCAGTAGATCTCCTGCTGGGTGTGATAACAGACCATAAGGACCGTTGGTAGTAGATCTCCTGCTGGGTGATAACAGACCATAAGGACCGTTGGCAGTAGATCTCCTGCTGGGTGATAACAGACCATAAGGACCGTTGGCAGTAGATCTCCTGCTGGGTGATAACAGACCATAAGGACCGTTGGCAGTAGATCTCCTGCTGGGTGATAACAGACCATAAGGACCGTTGGCAGTAGATCTCCTGCTGGGTGTGATAACAGACCATAAGGACCGTTGGCAGTAGATCTCCTGCTGGGTGATAACAGACCATAAGGACCGTTGGCAGTAGATCTCCTGCTGGGTGATAACAGACCATAAGGACCGTTGGCAGTAGATCTCCTGCTGGGTGATAACAGACCATAAGGACCGTTGGCAGTAGATCTCCTGCTGGGTGATAACAGACCATAAGGACCGTTGGCAGTAGATCTCCTGCTGGGTGATAACAGACCATAAGGACCGTTGGTAGTAGATCTCCTGCTGGGTGATAACAGACCATAAGGACCGTTGGCAGTAGATCTCCTGCTGGGTGATAACAGACCATAAGGACCGTTGGCAGTAGATCTCCTGCTGGGTGATAACAGACCATAAGGACCGTTGGCAGTAGATCTCCTGCTGGGTGATAACAGACCATAAGGACCGTTGGCAGTAGATCTCCTGCTGGGTGTGATAACAGACCATAAGGACCGTTGGCAGTAGATCTCCTGCTGGGTGTGATAACAGACCATAAGGACCGTTGGTAGTAGATCTCCTGCTGGGTGTGATAACAGACCATAAGGACCGTTGGTAGTAGATCACCTGCTGGGTGTGATAACAGACCATAAGGACCGTTGGCAGTAGATCTCCTGCTGGGTGATAACAGACCATAAGGACCGTTGGCAGTAGATCTCCTGCTGGGTGTGATAACAGACCATAAGGACCGTTGGCAGTAGATCTCCTGCTGGGTGTGATAACAGACCATAAGGACCGTTGGCAGTAGATCTCCTGCTGGGTGTGATAACAGACCATAAGGACCGTTGGCAGTAGATCTCCTGCTGAGTGATAACAGACCATAAGGACCGTTGGCAGTAGATCTCCTGCTGGGTGATAACAGACCATAAGGACCGTTGGCAGTAGATCTCCTGCTGAGTGATAACAGACCATAAGGACCGTTGGCAGTAGATCTCCTGCTGGGTGATAACAGACCATAAGGACCGTTGGCAGTAGATCTCCTGCTGAGTGATAACAGACCATAAGGACCGTTGGCAGTAGATCTCCTGCTGGGTGTGATAACAGACCATAAGGACCGTTGGTAGTAGATCTCCTGCTGGGTGTGATAACAGACCATAAGGACCGTTGGCAGTAGATCTCCTGCTGGGTGATAACAGACCATAAGGACCGTTGGTAGTAGATCTCCTGCTGGGTGATAACAGACCATAAGGACCGTTGGCAGTAGATCTCCTGCTGGGTGTGATAACAGACCATAAGGACCGTTGGTAGTAGATCTCCTGCTGGGTGTGATAACAGACCATAAGGACCGTTGGCTGTAGATCTCCTGCTGGGTGTGATAACAGACCATAAGGACCGTTGGTAGTAGATCTCCTGCTGGGTGTGATAACAGACCATAAGGACCGTTGGCAGTAGATCTCCTGCTGGGTGTGATAACAGACCATAAGGACCGTTGGTAGTAGATCTCCTGCTGGGTGATAACAGACCATAAGGACCGTTGGCAGTAGATCTCCTGCTGGGTGATAACAGACCATAAGGACCGTTGGCAGTAGATCTCCTGCTGGGTGTGATAACAGACCATAAGGACCGTTGGCAGTAGATCTCCTGCTGGGTGTGATATCAGACCATAAGGACCGTTGGCAGTAGATCTCCTGCTGGGTGTGATAACAGACCATAAGGACCGTTGGCAGTAGATCTCCTGCTGGGTGATAACAGACCATAAGGACCGTTGGCAGTAGATCTCCTGCTGGGTGATAACAGACCATAAGGACCGTTGGCAGTAGATCTCCTGCTGGGTGTGATAACAGACCATAAGGACCGTTGGCAGTAGATCTCCTGCTGGGTGATAACAGACCATAAGGACCGTTGGCAGTAGATCTCCTGCTGGGTGATAACAGACCATAAGGACCGTTGGCAGTAGATCTCCTGCTGGGTGTGATAACAGACCATAAGGACCGTTGGCAGTAGATCTCCTGCTGGGTGTGATAACAGACCATAAGGACCGTTGGCAGTAGATCTCCTGCTGGGTGTGATAACAGACCATAAGGACCGTTGGCAGTAGATCTCCTGCTGAGTGATAACAGACCATAAGGACCGTTGGCAGTAGATCTCCTGCTGGGTGATAACAGACCATAAGGACCGTTGGCAGTAGATCTCCTGCTGAGTGATAACAGACCATAAGGACCGTTGGCAGTAGATCTCCTGCTGGGTGATAACAGACCATAAGGACCGTTGGCAGTAGATCTCCTGCTGAGTGATAACAGACCATAAGGACCGTTGGCAGTAGATCTCCTGCTGGGTGTGATAACAGACCATAAGGACCGTTGGTAGTAGATCTCCTGCTGGGTGTGATAACAGACCATAAGGACCGTTGGCAGTAGATCTCCTGCTGGGTGATAACAGACCATAAGGACCGTTGGTAGTAGATCTCCTGCTGGGTGATAACAGACCATAAGGACCGTTGGCAGTAGATCTCCTGCTGGGTGTGATAACAGACCATAAGGACCGTTGGTAGTAGATCTCCTGCTGGGTGTGATAACAGACCATAAGGACCGTTGGCTGTAGATCTCCTGCTGGGTGTGATAACAGACCATAAGGACCGTTGGTAGTAGATCTCCTGCTGGGTGTGATAACAGACCATAAGGACCGTTGGCAGTAGATCTCCTGCTGGGTGTGATAACAGACCATAAGGACCGTTGGTAGTAGATCTCCTGCTGGGTGATAACAGACCATAAGGACCGTTGGCAGTAGATCTCCTGCTGGGTGATAACAGACCATAAGGACCGTTGGCAGTAGATCTCCTGCTGGGTGTGATAACAGACCATAAGGACCGTTGGCAGTAGATCTCCTGCTGGGTGTGATATCAGACCATAAGGACCGTTGGCAGTAGATCTCCTGCTGGGTGTGATAACAGACCATAAGGACCGTTGGCAGTAGATCTCCTGCTGGGTGATAACAGACCATAAGGACCGTTGGCAGTAGATCTCCTGCTGGGTGATAACAGACCATAAGGACCGTTGGCAGTAGATCTCCTGCTGGGTGTGATAACAGACCATAAGGACCGTTGGCAGTAGATCTCCTGCTGGGTGATAACAGACCATAAGGACCGTTGGCAGTAGATCTCCTGCTGGGTGATAACAGACCATAAGGACCGTTGGCAGTAGATCTCCTGCTGGGTGTGATAACAGACCATAAGGACCGTTGGCAGTAGATCTCCTGCTGGGTGTGATAACAGACCATAAGGACCGTTGGCAGTAGATCTCCTGCTGGGTGATAACAGACCATAAGGACCGTTGGCAGTAGATCTCCTGCTGGGACGAACAGTGACGATTTAATACAGAAAATCATGGGGAATGAACAGAACATAAAACGGTCAACGTTCTGAGGTCAGAGGTTATTTGTAGCATTGGTCCGAGCGGTCTGTCTCGTCCTTAACAAAGCAGGGACGCCACAGGAAGTGAGGAGTAGGAAAACAAAAGTTTATTTTTAAAAGACAAACAGACAAATAACACTACTAGCTACAGGAGTTAGAGAGGAAGAGAGAGAATCCTACCGTCAAAATAAAGAGAGAAAAGAAAACGTTGCATAATTTGTTTGTTTATCCATCTTTAATACGAGGGTCCTCAGATAAATCTCTTGTGCAGGGCTCTGTTCAAGATCACAAATGTTGTGCAGCGTTACCCGAAAACAGCTTTTGCGACCTTAAAGATCAACTAGCGCCGGGGTGAAGTTTCCCCTAGGTACAGATCTAGGATCAGCTTGACCTCCCTCAATCATAACCTTAACCGTTAGTGGGGAAAATGCTAAGCTGCCCCAGGATCAGCATTAAGGGGAAACTTCACCCCGGCTCCATGAGTCTGTTAATGCTGGACGTCAC
The DNA here is from genome assembly GCF_013265735.2 of Oncorhynchus mykiss. Lineage (NCBI taxonomy): Eukaryota > Metazoa > Chordata > Actinopteri > Salmoniformes > Salmonidae > Oncorhynchus > Oncorhynchus mykiss. The sequence goes on along the minus strand of NC_048581.1, from coordinate 14,845,400 downwards.
CACGGTTGAGAACACAGCGAGCTTGTAAACGTAGCCTACGTATGTAGCCACTTCTCAAAATGTCTGCCATACTGTCCTCATCGGCTGTGTGAATGTAGCCTCAGATGACCATCCTGACCGCTGAGCTCTCAGTTGGTCTCACTTCATTTCATCCGTGTAGCAAAACAGATTGTAAGCGTGTGATATCAGGATGGTCGTATGAGGTTAGGGTCAATGTATCCTCAAGATAAAAAGAGAGAAAAATAGGATGTATTCAAAACAGATTGTAAGCGTGTGATATCAGGATGGTCGTATGAGGTTAGGGTCAATGTATTCTCAAGATAAAAAGAGAGAAAAATAGGAAGTATTCAAAACGTAAAGAAAGTAAAAAGGTTTTAGCTCCCACATAAACATTCAGTCACCAGGAAACAGGAAACAGGAAACACCCTTTCCTTGTTTTTGTCTGTATTTCTTTCATTTTCTTATTTTTTCTGAATCCGAGAGAAAAATAAATTCCATGTCTGATTCATCAAGCTCAGGTTGTCTCGGATCGTTCGTTCATGTCAAACGACATGGATGGATCGGTTGCCTAGTAACGGAAGGCCAACCAACAGAGCAGAGAAAACAAACAACCAAATGTACATTTTTAGAACTAAAAGGGTTTTTTTTCAACAACAAAAACAAAAGAAGAAAAATGATTCAATCCAACGATCAGTTTAACAACAGATGTTACAACGACAGCCTCCCACAGCGGCACCCTATTCCCTCTATAGGGCACTACCAAAAGTTATAGTGCACTACCAGACGTAGTACACTATATAGGGAATAGGGTGCAATTTGGGAAGGAGATTGGATATTTGCATGGATCAGTCTGGTAACAGTCCTGCCAATATACACACACACACAAACACAATGTAGTAATAGCGCTCACACACACACACATCTCTTTAGACAGAAACCACTTTAGACAGAAACCACTCACACACACATCTCTTTAGACAGAAACCACTTTAGACAGAAACCACTCACACACACACACATCTCTTTAGACAGAAACCACTCACACTGTATAGTACAGACTTCCAGACAAACCCCAACAGTCAGCCAGATCAACCCCAGAGTAGTATGGTGTGTGGTGGGGATCAGTTGACCGGGGTGTCCGTCAGTATCTGGAGGAGTTGGCATCATTTCCTCAAA
>NC_048581.1:14834224-14836724 GCF_013265735.2 Oncorhynchus mykiss | reverse complement strand
AGATGGCCTACAGCAGATTTTCACATTATTATTAATACACAAATTAACACAAATGGACATTATTCACATGGAATACTGCATTCCATTAAACATCATAGTCAAAAAGAGCAATGTCTGAATGTATTATCACTTCATTAACCTACTTAATAGTATAACAACACAAATTCAACAATGATTTGGCAGTAAATTGTAATCAAATTAAAATGTTGATGCATAATAATGAGTTCATTACCTGAAATGCATCTCTCTAGCCTGGGCTTTAACAAAATATTCATACAAATGGGATTAGGTCCTCCCATAGTCTAGGCCTTGTAGAAACAGGGTCATTACGTTAGGTCTGCCTAATGAACGAGGCACTGGGAAGAAATACACACATCCAGCAAGAGTATCACCTATCATCATCAAAATAAAAATGTTCATAACATGCACAATTAGAAGCATCCATCTATATAGAGAAAGCGTGACTAAATTCGAGCCCAGTGACTTTACTCAGCGCCTCCTCCTTCGATTATCTCGTCTGGCTGCCAACGAACAGCCGCCACCTGCTGATCTGCACCGTGTCTGTCCGTGGCTCTGGCGTGGCTCTGGCGTGGTGCTGGACGTGCTAGCTGTTCTCCGCGGCGCTGGTGTGGCGCTGGACGTGCTAGCTGTTCTCCGCGGCTCCGTCGTGGTGTTTTCGGTTGGCCTACTACTACTGGTAGTACTGGTGAAATGTACGTCATGACTCGTAAATCACCATACAGACGACACACTTCCATTTCATCCACCATCTTGACTTCAATTTGGTCGTCCAACATACTATCAGCGTCTTCGCCGATGACTGACCTGGTCTCTGGCCAGTCAATCAGTTTAATTACATTGATGACTGACCTGGTCTCTGGCCAGTCAATCAGTTTAATTACATTGATGACTGACCTGGTCTCTGGCCAGTCAATCGGTTTAATTACATTGTTGACTGACCTGGTCTCTGGCCAGTCAATCAGTTTAATTACATTGATGACTGACCTGGTCTCTGGCCAGTCAATCAGTTTAATTACATTGATGACTGACCTGGTCTCTGGCCAGTCAATCAGTTTAATTACATTGATGACTGACCTGGTCTCTGGCCAGTCAATCAGTTTAATTACATTGATGACTGACCTGGTCTCTGGCCAGTCAATCAGTTTAATTACATTGTTGACTGACCTGGTCTCTGGCCAGTCAATCAGTTTAATTACATTGATGACTGACCTGGTCTCTGGCCAGTCAATCAGTTTAATTACATTGATGACTGACCTGGTCTCTGGCCAGTCAATCAGTTTAATTACATTGATGACTGACCTGGTCTCTGGCCAGTCAATCAGTTTAATTACATTGATGACTGACCTGATCTCTGGCCAGTCAATCAGTTTAATTACATTGATGACTGACCTGATCTCTGGCCAGTAAATCAGTTTAATTACATTGATGACTGACCTGGTCTCTGGCCAGTCAATCGGTTTAATTACATTGATGACTGACCTGGTCTCTGGCCAGTCAATCAGTTTAATTACATTGATGACTGACCTGGTCTCTGGCCAGTCAATCGGTTTAATTACATTGATGACTGACCTGGTCTCTGGCCAGTCAATCAGTTTAATTACATTGATGACTGACCTGGTCTCTGGCCAGTCAATCGGTTTAATTACATTGATGACTGACCTGGTCTCTGGCCAGTCAATCAGTTTAATTACATTGATGACTGACCTGATCTCTGGCCAGTCAATTGGTTTAATTACATTGATGACTGACCTGGTCTCTGGCCAGTCAATCAGTTTAATTACATTGATGACTGACCTGGTCTCTGGCCAGTCAATCAGTTTAATTACATTGATGACTGACCTGGTCTCTGGCCAGTCAATCAGTTTAATTACATTGATGACTGACCTGGTCTCTGGCCAGTCAATCAGTTTAATTACATTGATGACTGACCTGATCTCTGGCCAGTAAATCAGTTTAATTACATTGTTGTTTCGTCTATTAAATCGCTTCTAATAGACCTGAAAATGACGCCCTAACCATGAATTTTACCCTCTGTTTGTTTATAATGAGGGGCGTCCCACGTTGAACCTGGACACATAAATAGTAGGAATATGCGCTGGCTTCAGCCATGACGGCACGAGAGAGAAATTAAACATCTGCACCGCGCCTGTAGGTGTGAGCGCGTGTGTTTCACTGTCCAATCAGAGGCTGGAACATGATCCCAGTGGGTGATCGGGGGCTGTTTGGTGTCTTGGCATCAACTTGGGGAAGCCTCAAGGGAGAGCAGCGAGTGCATTATAAACAAAGAGCAGCATATACTGGACAAAAAATAACATCAGATTTATTTTCAGGTTGTGGAGAAAAGTGAGGCATCTGTTAAACAGTAAGTCAACTTTGTCCGGACTAATTGAATGTGTCATTTAACCAATTGCACTTTATGGCAGCGAGTTGTGGTGTCCACTTGCAAAACAAGATTTCACCAAATGGGACAAACACCCCA
>NC_048581.1:14821724-14826724 GCF_013265735.2 Oncorhynchus mykiss | reverse complement strand
AGAATCTCTCTCTCTCTATGTAATGACAGAATCTCTCTCTCTCTATGTAATGACAGAATCTCTCTCTCTCTATGTAATGACAGAATCTCTCTCTCTCTGTGTAATGACAGAATCTCTCTCTCTGTGTAATGACAGAATCTCTCTCTCTCTGTGTAATGACAGAATCTCTCTCTCTCTGTGTAATGACAGAATCTCTCTCTCTCTGTGTAATGACAGAATCTCTCTCTCTCTGTGTAATGACAGAATCTCTCTCTCTCTCTGTGTAATGACATAATCTCTCTCTCTCTGTGTAATGACAGAATCTCTCTCTCTCTGTGTAATGACAGAATCTCTCTCTCTCTGTGTAATGACAGAATCTCTCTCTCTCTGTGTAATGACAGAATCTCTCTCTCTCTGTGTAATGACATAATCTCTCTCTCTCTGTGTAATGACAGAATCTCTCTATCTGTGTAATGACAGAATCTCTCTCTCTCTGTGTAATGACAGAATCTCTCTGTCTCTGTGTAATGACAGAATCTCTCTGTGTAATGACAGAATCTCTCTCTCTGTGTAATGACAGAATCTCTCTCTCTATGTAATGACAGAATCTCTCTCTCTCTGTGTAATGACAGAATCTCTCTCTCTCTGTGTAATGACAGAATCTCTCTCTCTCTGTGTAATGACAGAATCTCTCTGTGTAATGACAGAATCTCTCTCTCTCTGTGTAATGACAGAATCTCTCTCTCTCTGTGTAATGACAGAATCTCTCTCTCTGTGTAATGACAGAATCTCTCTCTCTATGTAATGACAGAATCTCTCTCTCTCTGTGTAATGACAGAATCTCTCTCTCTCTGTGTAATGACAGAATCTCTCTCTCTCTCTGTGTAATGAGAGAATCTCTCTATCTCTGTGTGTAATGACAGAATCTCTATCTGTGTAATGACAGAATCTCTCTCTCTCTGTGTAATGACAGAATCTCTCTCTATCTGTGTAATGACAGAATCTCTCTCTCTCTGTGTAATGACAGAATCTCTCTCTCTCTGTGTAATGACAGAATCTCTCTCTCTGTATAATGACAGAATCTCTCTCTGTGTGTAATGACAGAATCTCTCTCTCTGTGTAATGACAGCATCTCTCTCTCTCTGTGTAATGACAGAATCTCTCTCTCTGTGTGTAATGACATAATCTCTCTCTCTGTGTAATGACAGAATCCATCTCTCTGTGTAATGACAGAATCTCTCTCTCTGTGTGTAATGACAGAATCTCTCTCTCTGTGTAATGACAGAATCTCTCTCTCTTTGTGTAATGACAGAATCTCTCTCTCTGTGTAATGACAGAATCCATCTCTCTGTGTAATGACAGAATCTCTCTCTCTGTGTGTAATGACAGAATCTCTCTCTCTGTGTAATGACAGAATCCATCTCTCTGTGTAATGACAGAATCTCTCTCTCTCTGTGTAATGACAGAATCTCTCTGTCTCTGTGTAATGACAGAATCTCTCTGTGTAATGACAGAATCTCTCTCTCTGTGTAATGACAGAATCTCTCTCTCTATGTAATGACAGAATCTCTCTCTCTCTGTGTAATGACAGAATCTCTCTCTCTCTGTGTAATGACAGAATCTCTCTGTGTAATGACAGAATCTCTCTGTGTAATGACAGAATCTCTCTGTGTAATGACAGAATCTCTCTCTCTCTGTGTAATGACAGAATCTCTCTCTCTGTGTAATGACAGAATCTCTCTCTCTATGTAATGACAGAATCTCTCTCTCTCTGTAATGACAGAATCTCTCTCTCTCTGTGTAATGACAGGATCTCTCTCTCTCTGTGTAATGACAGGATCTCTCTCTCTCTCTGTGTAATGACAGAATCTCTCTATCTCTGTGTGTAATGACAGAATCTCTATCTGTGTAATGACAGAATCTCTCTCTCTCTGTGTAATGACAGAATCTCTCTCTCTGTGTAATGACAGAATCTCTCTCTCTCTGTGTAATGACAGAATCTCTCTCTCTCTGTGTAATGACAGAATCTCTCTCTCTGTGTAATGACAGAATCTCTCTCTGTGTGTAATGACAGAATCTCTCTCTCTGTGTAATGACAGCATCTCTCTCTCTCTGTGTAATGACAGAATCTCTCTCTCTGTGTGTAATGACAGAATCTCTCTCTCTGTGTAATGACAGAATCCATCTCTCTGTGTAATGACAGAATCTCTCTCTCTCTGTGTGTAATGACAGAATCTCTCTCTCTGTGTAATGACAGAATCTCTCTCTCTTTGTGTAATGACAGAATCTCTCTCTCTGTGTAATGACAGAATCCATCTCTCTGTGTAATGACAGAATCTCTCTCTCTGTGTGTAATGACATAATCTCTCTCTCTGTGTAATGACAGAATCTCTCTCTCTCTATGTAATGACAGAATCTCTCTCTCTCTGTGTAATGACAGAATCTCTCTCTCTCTGTGTAATGACAGAATCTCTCTCTCTCTGTGTAATGACAGAATCTCTCTCTCTCTGTGTAATGACAGAATCTCTCTCTCTGTGTGTAATGACAGAATCTCTCTCTCTGTGTAATGACAGAATCTCTCTCTCTCTGTGTAATGACAGAATCTCTCTCTCTGTGTAATGACAGAATCCATCTCTCTGTGTAATTAGAGAATCTCTCTCTCTGTGTGTAATGACAGAATCTCTCTCTCTGTGTAATGACAGAATCTCTCTCTGTGTAATGACAGAATCCATCTCTGTGTAATGACAGAATCTCTCTCTGTGTAATGACAGAATCCATCTCTGTGTAATGACAGAATCTCTCTCTGTGTAATGACAGAATCTCTCTCTCTGTGTAATGACAGAATCCATCTCTGTGCTTATCAGCTGGTAAATAAAGCATATATACGTCCAAACCTTCTCCCTTTCTTTCCTCTCCTCCCTTTCTTTCCCCTCCTCCCTCCCTTTCTTTCCTCTCCTCCCTTTCTTTCTTTCCTCTACTCCCTTTCTTTACCCTCCTCCCTTTCTTTCCCCTCCTCCCTTTCTTTCTTTCTTTCCTCTCCTCCCTTTCTTTCTTTCCTCTCCTCCCTTTCTTTCTTTCCCCTCCCTTTCTTTCCTCTCCTCCCTTTCTTTCCTCTCCTCCCTTTCTTTCTTTCCTCTCCTCCCTTTCTTTCCCCTCCTCCCTTTCTTTCCTCTCCTCCCTTTCCTCTCCTCCCTTACTGTCTTTCCTCTCCTCCCTTACTGTCTTTCCTCTCCTCCCTTACTGTCTTTCCTCTCCTCCCTTTCTTTCCTCTCCTCCCTTTCTTTCCTCTCCTCCCTTTCTTTCTTTCCTCTCCTCCCTTTCCTGGCCCTTCATTTTTCTCTCCTCTCATTAAACGCTGCCTGATGGAGTGTGGTTAAAAGCCTATCTCCTGGTGCAATGCGAAGAACACTGTTTCATAGGATGTGTTCCATTGTGATGTCATAAAGAGCCACAGTCTGAATTTAAACACTGTTGTCATTGTGATGTCATCAGATGGCCATTGTGACATCATAAAGAATGCAAAAGCTTTCACTGGGCCATTATGACATCCCAAGTAGGCATGTTGTGACATCATAAAAGGCTTGTTGTGACATCATTATTGATGTCACACTCATAATAGAGTGTCCTGTGACATCATAAGGGGCGTGTTTACCTGGTCCTCAGACAGCTGGGAGATGTGGTTCACTGCAGCGTAGGACTCAATCTTGGGGTTGAAATGGTTGATAATGGCCCTGAAAACACACCCCCACACACAGAAACACAGAATTACTGGAAGCATTGGTGAGAGAGAAGGTAGTAATACGTAATCACATACTTTTATAGAGGAGCTCCAATTCTGTCATGGAAATCTGTTTTATCCAATATATTCCAATATATATAAAATATATATTCCAATATATATAAAAATGAAGAAATATAAAACTGGATGGGACCAACAGTGCAGCATATATTAGGTATTCTGAACTAGGGAGGAGGAGAGAGATGGATAGAGAGAGAGAGAGAGAGATGGATAGAGAGAGAGAGAGGGGAGAGAGATGGATAGAGAGAGAGAGAGAGATGGATAGAGAGAGAGAGAGAGAGAGAGACAGAGACAGAGAGAGAGATGGATAGAAAGAGAGAGAGAGAGAGAGAGATGGATAGAAAGAGAGAGAGAGAGAGAGAGAGAGAGAGAGAGAGGAGAGAGAAGAGGAGAGGAGAGAGATGGAAGAGAAGAGAAGAGGAGAGGAGAGGAGAGGAGAGGAGAGGAGAGGAGAGAGAGAGAGAGAGAGAGAGAGAGAGACAGACAGAGAGTGCCCAAACTAACACACACAATGTTATGAGAAAGCTCTAAACAAATGAAGCCTAGTCAAAACACATTTTCAACCAGCTCCTCGAACTGAAACCAGCGCCTCGAACTGAAACCAGCGCCTCTAACTGAAACCAGCGCCTCTAACTGAAACCAGCGCCTCTAACTGAAACCAGCGCCTCTAACTGAAACCAGCGCCTCTAACTGAAACCAGCGCCTCTAACTGAAACCAGCGCCTCTAACTGAAACCAGCGCCTCTAACTGAAACCAGCGCCTCTAACTGAAACCAGCGCCTCTAACTGAAACCAGCGCCTCTAACTGAAACCAGCGCCTCTAACTGAAACCAGCTCCTCTAACTGAAACCAGCTCCTCTAACTGAAACCAGCTCCTCTAACTGAAACCAGCTCCTCTAACTGAAACCAGCTCCTCTAACTGAAACCAGCTCCTCTAACTGAAACCAGCTCCTCTAACTGAAACCAGCTCCTCTAACTGAAACCAGCTCCTCTAACTGAAACCAGCTCCTCTAACTGAAACCAGCTCCTCTAACTGAAACCAGCTCCTCTAACTGAAACCAGCTCCTCTAACTGAAACCAGCTCCTCTAACTGAAACCAGCTCCTCTAACTGAAACCAGCTCCTCTAACTGAAACCAGCTCCTCTAACTGAAACCAGCTCCTCTAACTGAAACCAGCTCCTCGAACTGAAACCAGCTCCTCTAACTGAAACCAGCTCCTCTAA
>NC_048581.1:14814224-14816724 GCF_013265735.2 Oncorhynchus mykiss | reverse complement strand
AATATTATTATAATACAATACAACCACTGAAACAGGATGGAGAAACACACAATATTATTATAATACAACCACTGAAACAGAATGGAGAAACACACAATATTATTATAATACAATACAACCACTGAAACAGAATGGAGAAACACACAATATTATTATAATACAATACAACCACTGAAACAGGATGGAGAAACACACAATATTATTATAATACAACCACTGAAACAGGATGGAGAAACACACAATATTATTATAATACAACCACTGAAACAGGATGGAGAAACACACAATATTATTATAATACAACCACTGAAACAGGATGGAGAAACACACAATATTATTATAATACAATACAACCACTGAAACAGAATGGAGAAACACACAATATTATTATAATACAACCACTGAAACAGGATGGAGAAACACACAATATTATTATAATACAACCACTGAAACAGGATGGAGAAACACACAATATTATTATAATACAACCACTGAAACAGGATGGAGAAACACACAATATTATTATAATACAACCACTGAAACAGAATGGAGAAACACACAATATTATTATAATACAACCACTGAAACAGGATGGAGAAACACACAATATTATTATAATACAACCACTGAAACAGGATGGAGAAACACACAATATTATTATAATACAACCACTGAAACAGGATGGAGAAACACACAATATTATTATAATACAACCACTGAAACAGAATGGAGAAACACACAATATTATTATAATACAACCACTGAAACAGAATGGAGAAACACACAATATTATTATAATACAACCACTGAAACAGAATGGAGAAACACACAATATTATTATAATACAACCACTGAAACAGGATGGAGAAACACACAATATTATTATAATACAACCACTGAAACAGAATGGAGAAACACACAATATTATTATAATACAACCACTGAAACAGGATGGAGAAACACACAATATTATTATAATACAACCACTGAAACAGAATGGAGAAACACACAATATTATTATAATACAACCACTGAAACAGGATGGAGAAACACACAATATTATTATAATACAACCACTGAAACAGAATGGAGAAACACACAATATTATTATAATACAACCACTGAAACAGAATGGAGAAACACACAATATTATTATAATACAACCACTGAAACAGAATGGAGAAACACACAATATTATTATAATACAACCACTGAAACAGAATGGAGAAACACTCAATATTATTATAATACAACACAACCACTGCTTGTCTCTGAATGGAAGGACAAACAGACAGGAGGACATAGTAACTGTTCAGACCCTCTGCTAGACTCATTAGTATGTGAGACAATAGAAAGACAGACGAGGTGGAAGGGAAGAGAGAGTAACACCCACACTGTTACTGAGGGTCTGAACAGACAACACTGTTACTGAGGGTCTGAACAGACAACACTGTTACTGAGGGTCTGAACAGACAACACTGTTACTGAGGGTCTGAACAGACAACACTGTTACTGGGGGTCTGAACAGACAACACTGTTACTGGGGGTCTGAACAGACAACACTGTTACTGAGGGTCTGAACAGACAACACTGTTACTGAGGGTCTGAACAGACAACACTGTTACTGAGGGTCTGAACAGACAACACTGTTACTGAGGGTCTGAACAGACAACACTGTTACTGAGGGTCTGAACAGACAACACTGTTACTGGGGGTCTGAACAGACAACACTGTTACTGAGGGTCTGAACAGACAACACTGTTACTGAGGGTCTGAACAGACAACACTGTTACTGAGGGTCTGAACAGACAACACTGTTACTGAGGGTCTGAACAGACAACACACTGTTACTGAGGGTCTGAACAGACAACACTGTTACTGAGGGTCTGAACAGACAACACTGTTACTGAGGGTCTGAACAGACAACACTGTTACTGAGGGTCTGAACAGACAACACTGTTACTGAGGGTCTGAACAGACAACACTGTTACTGAGGGTCTGAACAGACAACACTGTTACTGAGGGTCTGAACAGACAACACTGTTACTGAGGGTCTGAACAGACAAGACACTGTTACTGAGGGTCTGAACAGACAAGACACTGTTACTGAGGGTCTGAACAGACAACACTGTTACTGAGGGTCTGAACAGACAACACTGTTACTGAGGGTCTGAACAGACAACACTGTTACTGAGGGTCTGAACAGACAAGACACTGTTACTGAGGGTCTGAACAGACAACACTGTTACTGAGGGTCTGAACAGACAACACTGTTACTGAGGGTCTGAACAGACAAGACACTGTTACTGAGGGTCTGAACAGACAACACTGTTACTGAGGGTCTGAACAGACAACACTGTTACTGAGGGTCTGAACAGACAACACTGTTACTGAGGGTCTGAACAGACAACACTGTTACTGGGGGTCTGAACAGACAAGACACTGTTACTGAGGGTCTGAACAGACAACACTGTTACTGAGGGTCTGAACAGACAACACT
>NC_048581.1:14774224-14809224 GCF_013265735.2 Oncorhynchus mykiss | reverse complement strand
GAAAGACATCATACTGGTCCTATAGGACAGAGAGAAAGACATCATACTGGTCCTATAGGACAGAGAGAAAGACATCATACTGGTCCTATAGGACAGAGAGAAAGACATCATACTGGTCCTATAGGACAGAGAGAAATACATCATACTGGTCCTATAGGACAGAGAGAAAGACATCATACTGGTCCTATAGGACAGAGAGAAAGACATCAGCATACTGGTCCTATAGGACAGAGAGAAAGACATCAGCATACTGGTCCTATAGGACAGAGAGAAAGACATCATACTGGTCCTATAGGACAGAGACAAATACATCATACTGGTCCTATAGGACAGAGAGAAAGACATCATACTGGTCCTATAGGACAGAGAGAAATACATCATACTGGTCCTATAGGACAGAGAGAAAGACATCATACTGGTCCTATAGGACAGAGAGAAAGACATCATACTGGTCCTATAGGACAGAGAGAAAGACATCATACTGGTCCTATAGGACAGAGAGAAAGACATCATACTGGTCCTATAGGACAGAGAGAAAGACATCATACTGGTCCTATAGGACAGAGAGAAAGGCATCATACTGGTCCTATAGAACAGAGAGAAAGACATCATACTGGTCCTATAGGACAGAGAGAAAGACATCATACTGGTCCTATAGGACAGAGAGAAATACATCATACTGGTCCTATAGGACAGAGAGAAATACATCATACTGGTCCTATAGGACAGAGAGAAAGACATCATACTGGTCCTATAGGACAGAGAGAAAGACATCATACTGGTCCTATAGGACAGAGAGAAAGACATCATACTGGTCCTATAGGACAGAGAGAAAGACATCATACTGGTCCTATAGGACAGAGAGAAAGACATCATACTGGTCCTATAGGACAGAGAGAAATACATCATACTGGTCCTATAGGACAGAGAGAAAGACATCATACTGGTCCTATAGGACAGAGAGAAAGACAGAGAGAGAGATCAAAGAGGAGGAGAGACAATAAGAGCGGAAGGGACGGAGACAGAGAAGCAGAGAGATTGAGACCCAGGTGTACATACCTCCGTCACAAAGGTGTACATTCCTCCGTCACACAGGTGTACATACCTCCGTTATACAGGTGTACATACCTCCGTTATACAGGTGTACATACCTCCGATACACAGGTGTACATACCTCCGATACACAGGTGTACATACCTCCGTCACACAGGTGTACATACCTCCGTCACACAGGTGTACATACCTCCGTCACACAGGTGTACATACCTCCGTTACACAGGTGTACATACCTCCGTTATACAGGTGTACATACCTCCGTTATACAGGTGAGGATGATGAGACAGAGTCTGGCACTGTTGAGTCTGTGTTCATCTGGAGAGAGAGAGAGAGAGAGAGAGGAGATACAGAGAGAGAGAGAGAGAGAGAGAGAGAGGGTGAGAGAGAGAAAATGAATCTGGCACTATTCATATGGAATAAGGAGAGGGGAGACAGGAAGGATGAGAAAGGACAGATGAGGGAGAGAGATACACATTGATGGAGAGATGTGGACTGAAAAAGAGCTCAATGAAAAGGCAAAGTAGCAAGAATTGGGAAGGAGAGAGAGGGAGGACAACTTGACAGCTGGTATTTTGAGAAGAGGATTGAGAGAAGTGGGGCAAGAGAGGAGAAGAAAGGGGGGAAGAGAGGAGAAGAAAGGGGGGAAGAGAGGAGAATAAAGGGGAAGAGAGGAGAAGAAAGGGGGGAAGAGAGGAGAAGAAAGGGGGGAAGAGAGGAGAAGAAAGGGGGAAGAGAGGAGAAGAAAGGGGGGAAGAGAGGAGAAGAAAGGGGGGAAGAGAGGAGAAGAAAGGGGGGAAGAGAGGAGAAGAAATGGAGGAAGAAAGGAAGGAAGAGAGGAGAAGAAAGGGGGAAGAGAGGAGAAGAAAGGGGGAAGAGAGGAGAAGAAAGGGGGAAGAGAGGAGAAGAAAGGGGGAAGAGAGGAGAAGAAAGGGGGGAAGAGAGGAGAAGAAAGGGGGGAAGAGAGGAGAAGAAAGGGGGGAAGAGAGGAGAAGAAAGGGGGAAGAGAGGAGAAGAAAGGGGGGAAGAGAGGAGAAGAAAGGGGGGAAGAGAGGAGAAGAAAGGGGGAAGAGAGGAGAAGAAAGGGGGAAGAGAGGAGAAGAAAGGGGGAAGAGAGGAGAAGAAAGGGGGGAAGAGAGGAGAAGAAAGGGGGGAAGAGAGGAGAAGAAAGGGGGGAAGAGAGGAGAAGAAAGGGGGAAGAGAGGAGAAGAAAGGGGGGAAGAGAGGAGAAGAAAGGGGGGAAGAGAGGAGAAGAAAGGGGGAAGAGAGGAGAAGAAAGGGGGGAAGAGAGGAGAAGAAAGGGGAACAGAGGAGAAGAAAGGGGGAAGAGAGGAGAAGAAAGGGAGGAAGAGAGGAGAAGAAAGGGGGGGAAGAGAGGAGAAGAGAGGAGAAGGAAGGGGGGAAGACACACAATTGGCCCAGCGTCGTCCGTGTTTGGGTTTGGCCGGGCTAGGCCGTGATTGTAAAAAATAATTTGTTCTTAACTAACTTGCCTAGTTAAATAACGGTTAAATAATTAAAAAATGTTTTAATGATTGATGACAGACAGACAGACAGACAGACAGACAGACAGACAGACAGACAGACAGACAGACATAGTGAGAGAGAGATAGTGAGAGAGAGATAAGGAGATAGTGAGAGGTAGAGAGAGAAAGAGAGATAGGGGTAGAGGTAGAGAGAGATAGTGAGAGATAGTGGTGGAGGGATAGAGATAGAGAAAGCGAGATAGGGGTAGAGAGAGAGATAGTGAGAGATAGTGGTGGAGAGATAGAGAGAGGTAGAGATAGAGAGAGAAAGAGATAGGGGTAGAGAGAGATTGGTGGAGAGATAGAGAGTGGTAGAGAGATAGAAAGAGAGATAGTGGTAGAGATATAGAGATAGAGATAGTGGTAGAGAGATAGAGAGAGGTAGAGAGATGGAGATAGCCGTGTATTTAAACCTTTGGTGTCCTGCATGACGATGGAGGAGTACTTGAGGAAGGTGATGAGCAGGTTACTGGTCTGAAGGTTAGGATCCAGGGGAAGTTCTGAAGAGTTCATCACTGGAAAGCAGGACACACAGCGTTGGTTCAACATAATACTAATGCTATGTTGAAATGTTGAAAGATCCATTTGGGTAACAGCTAAGAACTTTACTGTGATTGTTTTCAAATGAAACGGTCAAAAATAAACTAAAATATCTTCTTGGCATGAAGCAAGGATTTAGCTAGGACAGTCTGGGGGGGGGTCTGGGTGGGGAGGGGGAACCTGAGAATGTGCCGTGGTTGGCAGAAAACAACTCCAGGGAGAGACCCCTCAACAACTGCAGGGAGAGACCCCTCAACAACTCCAGGGAGAGACCCCTCAACCCCTCAACAACTCCAGGGAGAGACCCCTCAACCTCCCAACAACTCCAGGGAGAGACCCCTCAACCCCTCAACAACTGCAGGGAGAGACCCCTCAACAACTCCAGGGAGAGACCCCTCAACCCCTCAACAACTCCAGGGAGAGACCCCTCAACCTCCCAACAACTCCAGGGAGAGACCCCTCAACCCCTCAACAACTCCAGGGAGAGACCCCTCAACCCCTCAACAACTCCAGGGAGAGACCCCTCAACCCCTCAACAACTCCAGGGAGATCCCCCTCAACAACTCCAGGGAGAGACCCCTCAACCCCCCAACAACTCCAGGGAGAGACCCCTCAACAACTCCAGGGAGAGACCCCTCAACAACTCCAGGGAGAGACCCCTCAACAACTCCAGGGAGAGACCCCTCAACCCCTCAACAACTACAGGGAGAGACCCCTCAACCTCACATCAACTCCAGGGAGAGACCTCTCAACAACTCCAGGGAGAGACCCCTCAACAACTCCAGGGAGAGACCCCTCAACAACTCCAGGGAGAGACCCCTCAACCTCACAGCAACTCCAGGGAGAGACCCCTCAACAACTCCAGGGAGAGACTCCTCAACCTCACAGCAACTCCAGGGAGAGACCCCTCAACCTCACATCAACTCCAGGGAGAGACCCCTCAACAACTCCAGGGAGAGACCCCTCAACAACTCCAGGGAGAGACCCCTCAACCTCCCAATAACTCCAGGGAGAGACCCCTCAATCTCCCAACAACTCCAGGGAGAGACCCCTCAACCTCCCAACAACTCCAGGGAGAGACCCCTCAACCTCCCAACAACTCCAGGGAGAGACCCCTCAACCTCCCAACTCCAGGGAGAGACCCCTCAACCTCCCAACTCCAGGGAGAGACCCCTCAACCTCCCAACTCCAGGGAGAGACCCCTCAACAACTCCAGGGAGAGACCCCTCAACAACTCCAGGGAGAGACCCCTCAACAACTCCAGGGAGAGACCCCTCAACCTCACATCAACTCCAGGGAGAGACCCCTCAACCTCACAGCAACTCCAGGGAGAGACCCCTCAACCTCCCAACAACTCCAGGGAGAGACCCCTCAACAACTCCGGGCAGAGACCCCTCAACCTCACAACAACTCCAGGGAGAGACCCCTCAACCTCACAACAACTCCAGGGAGAGACCCCTCAACAACTCCAGGGAGAGACCCCTCAACAACTCCAGGGAGAGACCCCTCAACAACTCCAGGGAGAGACCCCTCAACCCCTCAACAACTCCAGGGAGAGACCCCTCAACCTCACATCAACTCCAGGGAGAGACCCCTCAACAACTCCAGGGAGAGACCCCTCAACAACTCCAGGGAGAGACCCCTCAACAACTCCAGGGAGAGACCCCTCAACCTCACATCAACTCCAGGGAGACACCCCTCAACCTCACATCAACTCCAGGTAGAGACCCATCAACAACTTCAGGGAGAGACACCTCAACCTCCCAACAACTCCAGGGAGAGACCCCTCAACCTCCCAACAACTCCAGGGAGAGACCCCTCAACCTCCCAACAACTCCAGGGAGAGACCCCTCAACAACTCAACAACTCCAGGGAGAGACCCCTCAACAACTCCAGGGAGAGACCCCTCAACAACTCCAGGGAGAGACCCCTCAACCCCTCAACAACTCCAGGGAGAGACCCCTCAACCTCACATCAACTCCAGGGAGAGACCCCTCAACAACTCCAGGGAGAGACCCCTCAACAACTCCAGGGAGAGACCCCTCAACAACTCCAGGGAGAGACCCCTCAACCTCACATCAACTCCAGGAAGACACCCCTCAACCTCCCAACAACTCCAGGGAGAGACCCCTCAACAACTCCAGGGAGAGACCCCTCAACCTCACAACAACTCCAGGGAGAGACCCCTCAACCTCACAACAACTCCAGGGAGAGACCCCTCAACCTCACAACAACTCCAGGGAGAGACCCCTCAACCTCACAACAACTCCAGGGAGAGACCCCTCAACAACTCCAGGGAGAGACCCCTCAACAACTCCAGGGAGAGACCCCTCAACAACTCCAGGGAGAGACCCCTCAACAACTCCAGGGAGAGACCCCTCAACAACTCCAGAGAGAGACCCCTCAACCTCACAACAACTCCAGGGAGAGACCCCTCAACCTCCCAACAACTCCAGGGAGAGACCCCTCAACAACTCCAGGGAGAGACCCCTCAACCTCACATCAACTCCAGGGAGAGACCCCTCAACAACTCCAGGGAGAGACCCCTCAACCTCACATCAACTCCAGGGAGAGACCCCTCAACAACTCCAGGGAGAGACCCCTCAACAACTCCAGGGAGAGACCCCTCAACAACTCCAGGGAGAGACCCCTCAACAACTCCAGGGAGAGACCCCTCAACAACTCCAGGGAGAGACCCCTCAACAACTCCAGGGAGAGACCCCTCAACCTCACGGCAACTCCAGGGAGAGACCCCTCAACCTCACAACAACTCCACTGCAACATCCATCACTAGTAGGGAGAGAAACACGGCCATTTATGTTCAACAACGTTAATTTAACTTCATAGTAACGTTAATGGAATGTTATTTGCATGTTGAACGTTCGACCTAATAATGAGCTTTACTGTCGGTAGAGACAAGAAGTGAAGCTATGAAGTGATCCACTATTAGCTAGTCAAGACGCTATACGAGACAGTCAGGTGGATCTCACATCTCAGATGCTAGTTTCACAGATAAAACAGGAGCCAACAACTTCTACTCCACCCCAGTCTCCTCCCTCCATTTAGATTTGTCCTCATCCCACCTTCCCTCCAATCCTGGATCAGGTCCAAGACGACTGGTTATGACATCATGGCCATGATGCCAGCTAAGCACATGGTTCACAGGGGGAAAAGGGTGTGTGTGTGTGTGTGTGTGTGTGTGTGTGTGTCTGTGTGTGTGTGTGGTGACATGGTTCTCTACCTGAAAGATTCATCTGTATTTGAAGCCAGTTCAGTTAATATTTCATACAGCAAATGGCTTTTAGCGAGAAACACACACCATGCATGTTTTAACAGTTACATTGCACGTGAACTGAACAGGTTCAGATTGTGTGTGTTCGTGTGGCGCACGTGTATGGAGGGGTTATCAAAAATGGGCGGCCAAAAACAATGACGAAAAACGTATTTCTTTAAAACAGAATGTTTCAGACGCTTGTTAAAATGTTTCCTCCTATGTCCACTGGTTTAAAGGGGGAAGGGGAACTAAAAGGAGTGGAGGGGAACTAAAGGAGTGGAGGGGAACTAAAGGAGTGGAGGGGAACTAAAGGAGTGGAGGGGAACTAAAGGAGTGGAGGGGTCTTGGTTGACTCTGGCCAACCGTTCCATTTTCCAGAATTACCCCAGTAACAGAAAACAGGAAAGATAAAAAAAAATAGTAACTACATCAACTTAAACACTAGTGATTATTACTACTAATAAAGGTTTCATTTCATTCACTCATTCAATCAATAATTAATCTGTAAATGTCATTCGTTCATGGACAGAGTCCGGACCAATCATGTTACTCACTGTCCATAGAGAGCGGGGTTGTGCCAAGCGGCGTCGTGGGAGTGGTCGGAACAGGGGTGATGGGTGTGGTCGGGATGTCAATCTCTGGGTGACTCTGTTGATTGACAGGTGACAGAGCAAATGAGTGAGGAGAAGAAAGAGGTAGAGGAGGCAGACAGAGATAGTGGGATTAGAGGGAGAGAGAACACATGACTTTCAAGGAAAGCTGAGCAGATGAAACCAGAACAAAGACAATTCCACCTATTTGTTCTCCTCTCCTCCTCTCTCCAATCAGCATCAGGTCATTCTATACAACACTATCAGACATCAGAGATGCTGGCATCTGATAGAACTAAAACACTGACTTTAGAAAAATAACCAATTACCCCTCCCCCTTCTTTATCTCCGCCCTCACCCTCTCTCTCTATACCTCCCACCCTCACCCCCTCTCTGCCTTCCACCCTCACTCTCCCCCTCTCTCTCTCTCTCTCTCTCTGCCTCCCACCCTCTCTCTCTGCCTCTCACCCTATCTGTCCGCCTCCCTCCCTCACCCTCTCTGTCCGCCTCCTCCCAAGCGGAGGAAGGAGACAATCAACTTCTTTGCCTCAAAGCCAAAATATATTTTTTAAATATAATACATTTTGTTTCTATAAATAGTGGTTTAACTTCACCTGAGCGAAAACAGGAGAAAATAGAAAAAAAGATAAAGTAGAAGAAAAAGTTGTTTCTAGGGACAGTAGTAGTAGTGTTATATAAATATTCATACACATAGCTCATATAAACAAAGACATTCCGTAGTAAGAACACATACACCCAGCCATAAGACTGACCCCCTCTTCCTTATATAAACACACATCTCATCTCCCTCTAACTGGCCTGTCCCAAGAGCAAAGAACTTTTGCTGTGCACCAATGGGGCCCGCTCTGGCTAGAGCAAGGCCCGCCTCCAACCCTCCGACCAGTCAAGAAGACCGAAACGACAAGACTCCACCTACTTTATTCTATGTATAAAAATGTATGTAACCATTGTATAGGCCTCTTTTTCACCTGGCTCCTTGCCGAGTTATGTGAACTAGGTCCGTGCACGTAAAACTGCGGGACAAGATATCTCTGACTCATTAAAACTGTCTTTTGTTACAACTGAAATCCACTCTGTCCAACGTCCGTGATTTAGTCTCAACTCTCCAGTTTTTGAACACTAACAGAATTGGTAGCAGAGGATGGTTATTCTTGAATTCGATCTATTATAAGTTAGTGTGAGAGGACGAGACTGATCACGGCTAAAAAATCAGACGGAAGAGTGACTTCCCCAGCCATTCATCTTGCCTCAGGAAATCTGATCGGAGCGCTCTATATAAAGGTGAGCAGAGCCCGTTATATCGAAATCTGCATATTGTATTATAGCCTAAACCAAATTTTGATCAGAAAGTACTGGGCGTGAGTATGAATCGGTGCCCAAATTTTTTACATAAGAACCTAAGACATTGATCGGGGAGATCTTGTTTTGCTCGTTTTTATTTTTTATTTGTATTTTTATTTTTTATCAATTGGCCTATTATTAGAAGTGTAGTATGCACGTAAAAGTTCCTATTGAATAAGTTCTAAACTGTTTAATTGGTTGTGTTTAGAGATTTAGTTAATTAATAGATCGACTGAATCTGCATGTAAAAGTTCCTATTAAATAAGTGCTTACTGTTTAATTGGTTTTGTGTAGAAGTGTAGTATGCGCGTAAAAGTTCCTATTGAATAAGTTCTAAACTGTTTAATTGGTTGTGTTTAGAGATTTAGTTAATTAATAGATCGACTGAATCTGCATGTAAAAGATCCTATTGAATGAGTTGTAAACTGTTTAATTGGTTATGTTAGAGGTGTAGTCGAATAGATATAGGATATGTAAGTTTGGCCTTCCACTAGACAGAGATCGGGAATGATGTGGCTATTGCACATCAAACAATAAACATAAGATGAACCAGAGTTGACATTCCATGATTTGGAGATGGGGGAAATTAAATTGAAAGAAACGTTTGTCGCGGAGTAGGTTGGGATACGTAACTGGGCTATTATGCACACGTGCTGGTAGACAAAGCCACCTTAGTATCGAATGGAATACTGATTTTCGTTTTTTTTCATTCCTGTTGATATTGCCTAAAGATATATAATTATTCTGACAATTGCTATAGAATCGCTCGAATTTACTGATATAAGTTCATAAAGGAATTTACTGAATTGTTTACAGAAAGTATTTAAATAATTCACTGAACAACTCTTAGTTGTCTAGACATTCTATCTATATTTCCTAAAGACCTAGAATTACTCTGAAAATTGTTATAGAACCGCATATATTCACTGATATATTGTTCCAAAAGGAAATCGCAGAATCATTTATAGAAAATACCTAAACGAATCGCTGAACAAATTCAAATAAAATACCGGTGAAATACACACGTGGCGGGCGTCACATACTGATAACCCCCTTTGTCTCGACCAGGGACAGGCTAAGCATACAACGATAGAAATAAACACCACATAGTAAGGATTGAATATACCTAAATAACGCATTATACACATTATCAGACGACTTAGATAAAATGTCTGCAGCCATCACGCCCAAACAAATGATTGCAGTAGAAACTCAAGACCAAGGGGAGCAGCCAGACAACACTCAGATCGTGGCACAGACTGTCTCTCAGATGATCCAACAGCAGGCAGCCCCACCACCCCATTACCCTCCCCCACAGCGGTATATCCTGCAGGCAACGGGCTCAACGAGGCCCCTACACTGGACCATACAGAGGGGGAAACTACCAGTGGTATAACTGAGGAATTCCCGGTCACTATGCCAGATATTGCACGAAACCACTCTCCCCGCAGCAACAGCAATGGAGAGAAAGAGGAAGAGGACGTGGAGGGGCACCAGGAAGAGGAAGAGGACCCTCTCCTAGACACATGCAGCAGGAGCAGCAAGATTACAACCAACCCTCCCACTTCAACACCTGATCACCCAGTAAGAATGATGAGGATGCCACTCCTGCCGATGACCACACTGTCTGAAGCCCAAGAAGTGTACTGGCTAAAATGCCTACCCACAGGGCCTGCCACCCCTCACATCCAGTTTAAGTTCAACCAACTGAAAGCTCAAATCTACACTCTGCACCCATATAAGACTCCCCAAGCTGAGATCCATTGCACACTCAATGCAACAGAAACTGATGACTGCCTCTACACTGCAGACTGGGACGAAGACATGATGCACCTGACCCCACCTATCAGGTGTTGTACCATTGGGTGTGGCCCAGAGGGGGTGGCAGCACCGGTCATCCTACGATCAAGGAACCTCCATGCACCCCTGGCCTGGACGGCTGAAGCATCAATAGCCATAGCACTCCTGAAAACAGATCTATCAGCGGCAGCAGCTCTGACGGCACCTGACTACAAGAACAAGTTCCATTTGGATGTTTCTGGAAGGGAAGGATTCACCTCATCCGTCCTATTCCAGAAACAAGAGGGGGAGAGAAGGGTCTTGATGTACTACTCTTCAAACTTGACCACATTGAGGTAGGACAGTCAACATGCTCCAGATACGTTGCTGCAGTAGCAAAAGCTATTGAAAAAACAGCTCACCTCGTGATGTCACCCTTCAATCAGCCATCATCCCTCAACCAGCATCGGCCAAATTAGCTGAAATCATCGGATTGACGCAGGTCCTCATCAGAGGAAAAGGAAAGACTGAATATCTATACAGACTCAGCCCATGCCCATGAAGCAGGCCACACTGATGGACCCAGAACTTTTATGAGAAACACATGGCCCCACACACGAAGGCAAACTAAAGACCCTCCAAAAAGGCCTCGCACATCTGGTGGCACCCTCACATAAAAAATATGACTGACTTATTTTATGACGATGATTTATTTTGTGACGAATGCAATGGTTGTGACAGACACAACCCAAAGACACCATATCAAACACCAATGGGCTCATACGTAATACCTAATGCATGTTTTCAGGATATTAGTATAGACTACACCGACATGGGCCCCGAAAATTTATCTAAAGGCAAACTCTATCTCCTAGTCATAGTAGATAGGTTCTCCAAATGGGTAGAGGCAATAATAACAAAAGGGGAGAATGCTAGGTCAGTCTTTAAGTGGCTACAAACCAAACTAATACCCAGGTATGGCATCCCAAGACAAATCAAATTTGACAAATGGCTTACATTTAACAAACACCTGAGACAGGTGGAAGAAAGATTTGGCATAACCCACAGATTTGGATCTGTGTACAGGCCCCAATCCCAAAATCTGGTGGAACGTCAAACCAAAAGCAAAAGCTAAGATAGCTAAAGTATGTGCCTCATGGGATAATGACTGGTAGAGTCATGCATGGTCCACCAAGGGAGGGAGGTCATATGCCCGCCCTTGATGTACAACAAATTGTAATGTCTAATTATGTGAAAAAACTGACGGTTCTCTCTGCAGCACTCTCTACCCAGGTTCACAAGGTCCAGGAGGGGGAGCTGCCGGGGGACACGACACTACTGAAGGTAAAGGTTGGTGACGGGGTGAGGGTTACAGTCCACAAGAGAAAGTGGCTGGAACCCAGGTGGACTGGACCGTACGAAGTGAAGGAGGTTACTTCACACTCAGTCCAGGTCTCAAAGGTAAATCAGGCACACCTTGGCACCGCCTTACACATTGCACCCCAGCCCCAATTCCTTCTAGAACACTGACTGAAGTCAGAGCTGATTTGAGCGGCCTAAATTCGATTCCAAATGAAGACACTCCTTCCTCAGGTGATGCGGCATCAAACTCCGCCTCCCCTGAGAAGGGAACCTCGCCCAGTTAGAGGGAAATTTCTCCCTCTCTGGGTGAGGCTGGGGATATCTGGTCCCTTATTTGTGATATTCATACTGATATTTGGAGTAACCCTAGGACTTTCACATGGTTAATTGAACAACTACTTCACCCTGCCACATCACATACACCAACCCCTACACATGTCCCTAACTCCTTTCCTGATATCACTCCCTCCAATCACTCCCGTCCCAAACGTAGCACTACACCTACAGACCCACCATGCAAACCAGACAAGGTTAGGAGCACCACCTTATGTATACCCACGATTGCAACCGCCACCTTTCTGCTATAGTTTTCACGTCTAATAGACGTGAAGAGGGGGATTTGTTATATAAATATTCATACACATAGCTCATATAAACAAAGACATTCCGTAGTAAGAACACATACACCCAGCCATAAGACTGACCCCCTCTTCCTTATATAAACACACATCTCATCTCCCTCTAACTGGCCTGTCCCAAGAGCAAAGAACTTTTGCTGTGCACCAATGGGGCCCGCTCTGGCTAGAGCAAGGCCCGCCTCCAACCCTCCGACCAGTCAAGAAGACCGAAACGACAAGACTCCACCTACTTTATTCTATGTATAAAAATGTATGTAACCATTGTATAGGCCTCTTTTTCACCTGGCTCCTTGCCGAGTTATGTGAACTAGGTCCGTGCACGTAAAACTGCGGGACAAGATATCTCTGACTCATTAAAACTGTCTTTTGTTACAACTGAAATCCACTCTGTCCAACGTCCGTGATTTAGTCTCAACTCTCCAGTTTTTGAACACTAACAGTAGTTTTGTTCCTAGCGACAGTAGTAGTAGTTTTGTTTCTAGCGACAGTAGAAGTAGTTTTGTTCCTAGCGACAGTAGAAGTAGTTTTGTTCCTAGCGACAGTAGAAGTAGTTTTGTTCCTAGCGACAGTAGAAGTAGTTTTGTTCCTAGCGACAGTAGAAGTAGTTTTGTTTCTAGGGACAGTAGTAGTAGTTTTGTTCCTAGCGACAGTAGTAGTAGTTTTGTTCCTAGCGACAGTAGAAGTAGTTTTGTTCCTAGCGACAGTAGAAGTAGTTTTGTTCCTAGCGACAGTAGAAGTAGTTTTGTTTCTAGGAACAGTAGAAGTAGTTTTGTTTTTAGGGACAGTAGTTTTGTTCCTAGCGACAGTAGTAGTAGTTTTGTTTCTAGCGACAGTAGAAGTAGTTTTGTTCCTAGCGACAGTAGAAGTAGTTTTGTTTCTAGCGACAGTAGTAGTAGTTTTGTTCCTAGCAACAGTAGTAGTAGTTTTGTTCCTAGCGACAGTAGTAGTAGTTTTGTTTCTAGCAACAGTAGTAGTAGTTTTGTTTCTAGGGACAGTAGTAGTAGTTTTGTTCCTAGCGACAGTAGAAGTAGTTTTGTTCCTAGCGACAGTAGAAGTAGTTTTGTTCCTAGCGACAATAGAAGTAGTTTTGTTCCTAGCGACAATAGAAGTAGTTTTGTTCCTAGCGACAATAGAAGTAGTTTTGTTCCTAGCGACAGTTGAAGTAGTCTAAGTCACCTGAGCGAGAACAGTGATGAAGTTGCGGTTGAGGTGCACGGCCTCGTACAGCGCCAGCAGAATCGCCTCATTGGTCCTGGGGGAGGTCAGAGAGGGGTCAAAAGTCAATATCAGCCAATTAGAATAATGGTTCCAGATTGTATTTGTGACATCACACTGACTAAGGGACCAGAGAGGTCCCAATCACTCTGCATGGATGAAGTTGTCCTATAGACACTGAACTACAGTCAGGTCTGTGTTTTTCACCTACTAGATCTGTGGCTAAGGGCAATTTCTACTCTAAGCATGTACTTACTGTACTGAGAGCTTCTCATCTGCATCTGCAATGAACATACTGCCCACCTGTGGACAAGACAGGAATTACAATGAGAGAATGTTGACAAAATTGACAGTTGTTTAGGAGAATGATTAGTTGTTACGGTGTGTTGGTGGGTCACATAGATCATTAGACTAGACTTAATCTGTGTCTGGGAAAGTGGCCCAATATGTTGTACTATATTTCATTGCAGGATCAGATGTGTTCTTACCATACTGGTGAGTGTAGAGAAGAACCCTCCATGGTTCTCCTCTTCTTTGTCTTTGTACTGTCTGGAGACACAGACACAGGGAGAGAACATGACAATCAACATAAATGTCTGCCCTGGGGTTATGAGTTTATGGATGGACATGAAATATCTCATCATCTGTTACTTTAATGTGATCTGTTTCTAAGCAGACAGGCAGCTCTTCCTATTTCTCAGCAGACGGACAGCTCTTCCTGTTTCTAAGCAGACAGACAGCTCTTCCTGTTTCTAAGCAGACAAACAGCTCTTCCTGTTTCTAAGCAGACAGACAGCTCTTCCTGTTTCTAAGCAGACAGACAGCTCTTCCTGTTTCTAAGCAGACAGACAGCTCTTCCTGTTTCTAAGCAGACAGACAGCTCTTCCTGTCTCTAAGCAGACAGACAGCTATTCCTGTCTCTAAGCAGACAGACAGCTCTTCCTGTCTCTAAGCAGACAGACAGCTCTTCCTGTCTCTAAGCAGACAGACAGCTCTTCCTGTCTCTAAGCAGACAGACAGGTCTTCCTGTCTCTAAGCAGACAGACAGGTCTTCCTGTCTCTAAGCAGACAGACAGGTCTTCCTGTCTCTAAGCAGACAGACAGGTCTTCCTGTTTCTAAGCAGACAGAGAGGTCTTCCTGTTTCTAAGCAGACAGACAGCTCTTCCTGTTTCTAAGCAGACAGACAGCTCTTCCTGTTTCTAAGCAGACAGACAGCTCTTCCTGTCTCTAAGCAGACAGACAGCTCTTCCTGTCTCTAAGCAGACAGACAGCTCTTCCTGTCTCTAAGCAGACAGACAGCTCTTCCTGTCTCTAAGCAGACAGACAGCTATTCCTGTCTCTAAGCAGACAGACAGCTATTCCTGTCTCTAAGCAGACAGACAGCTCTTCCTGTTTCTAAGCAGACAGACAGCTCTTCCTGTTTCTAAGCAGACAGACAGCTCCTCCTGTTTCTAAGCAGACAGACAGCTCTTCCTGGTGTTTTCACCCTGAATATTAACATCCAAACCTGGTTGCTCTGAGAAACACACACACACACACACACACACACACACACACACACACACACACACACACACACACACCTAGAATGCAAGCTGTCAAGCTGAGACTAGAGTAAAAAGTAGGTCTCATTTGTTGAATAGAAATAGACCAAAAATATGAAAAGGTGAATTCTAAAGTAGATCATTAAAGTTGCCAGTTAAAAGATAGTAATGTTTACCTGTTATATTGTGTCAGGGCTTGGCCAACCACCAGACCCATTCCCTAGGGAAAGACATGAATCCTTTAGTAGGAGACTTTTGATGAAAACGTGATAACAGAATGGGGTATGTTAGTTCTAGTTAGTTCTAGTATTTTTTATGATAAACACTCTCTGAAGTCTAAATTAGGGATTCTTAAACTTTTCAGTGTTTTCCTGAAAACCAAGCTCTTGAAAACATGTCAAATGTGGTCAGGAGTTCCCCACCTTGCGTGGTGAGAAATTGTATTTAATTTCCTGCAATTCTACACATCGTGCCATGTGATGGAGAGAAAAATCTATTACAATTTTATAACACATTTCATGCAAATCTGCTCATTATGCCATGCGGCAGAGTACCACATTTGTATCTGAGTTGATCTAATTTCCTACAATTCTACCAAGTTTGCCCCCAACATTTTTTCTTTACCCAACATTAACATGAGACATAGTTTAATAAAGGCAGGAATAAACAACGCGACATCTACATGAATACTCACGTCTAGGGTTGGTTCATCATCCACTATGGACAGCTTCACAATGTAGGGATTCACAGACTGACAACAAAGAAGAAGAAGAGTTAGAGCGGTTCCATCCTGTCAACAGAGGAGGAAAACACGCCGGCTCACCTCGTACTTCCTGTAGTTGACGAGCAGAGCCAGGAGGACAACAGCATCATAACCATGTTGTCCTCTAGTGGACACATCTGATAGGATCTACATGGGGGGAGAGAGACATAGAGACAGAGAGACAGAGAGAGAGAGACAGACAGAGACAGACAGACAGAGAGACAGAGAGAGAGAGAGAGAGAGAGAGAGAGAGACAGAGAGAGAGAGAGACAGAGAGAGAGAGAGACAGAGAGAGAAAGAGAGAGAGAGACAGAGAGAGAGACAGAGAGACAGAGAGAGACAGAGAGACAGAGAGAGACAGAGAGAGAGACAGAGAGAGAGATATTGGCACAGTCATCAATTCACTGGGATGACATATTAACAGGTAAATACCCTAACATTACTGACATCCCCAGTCCTCAGTAACAGTCTTACCTGCAGAATGGCCTCAAAGATGCTGTTGATCATAACATACTCTAGGATGGTGTTCTGACTGATGTTGTCTGTTACCTGCAACACAAAAACACTATTTAGAGAGAGAGAGTGTGTGTGTGTGTGTGTGTGTGTGTGTGTGTGTGTGTGTGTGTGTGTGTGTGTGTGTGTGTGTGTGTGTGTGTGTGTGTGTGTGTGTGTGTCCTACCGTCACTAAACACAGCAGTAGTTTGAGACACAGGGCCTTGAGACTTTCTGAACCCTCCCCACACAGCAGGCTGTCTAAACTCTCCATCAGGTCCTGTGGGAGAGACACACGGGTCATGTTCACTCGGGTCAAACAGGGAAAATAGTTTTCAAAAACGGAGGAAGGGTTGCTACATGAACACTTTTCTCTTAGGACACACACACAGCAGGCTGTCTAAACTCTCCATCAGGTCCTGTAGGACACACACACAGCAGGCTGTCTAAACTCTCCATCAGGTCCTGTAGGACACACACACAGCAAGCTCTCCAAACTCTACATGAAGTCCTGTAGGACACACACAGCAAGCTCTCCAAACTCTCCATGAAGTCCTGTAGGACACACACACAGCAAGCTCTCCAAACTCTCCATGAAGTCCTGTAGGACACACACACAGCAAGCTCTCCAAACTCTCCATGAAGTCCTGTAGGACACACACACACACAGCAAGCTCTCCAAACTCTACATGAAGTCCTGTAGGACACACACACAGCAAACTCTCCAAACTCTCCATGAAGTCCTGTAGGACACACACACACACACACAGCAAGCTCTCCAAACTCTTCATGATGCCTTGTAGGACACACACACAGCAAGCTCTCCAAACTCTCCATGAGGTCCTGTAGGACACACACACAGCAAGCTCTCCAAACTCTCCATGAAGTCCTGTAGGACACACACACAGCAAGCTCTCCAAACTCTCCATGAAGTCCTGTAGGACACACACACAGCAAGCTCTCCAAACTCTCCATGAAGTCCTGTAGGACACAGACACACAGCAAGCTCTCCAAACTCTCCATGAAGTCCTGTAGGACACACACACAGCAAGCTCTCCAAACTCTTCATGAAGTCCTGTAGGACACACACACAGCAAGCTCTCCAAACTCTTCATGAAGTCCTGTAGGACACACACACAGCAAGCTCTCCAAACTCTTCATGAAGTCCTGTAGGACACACACACACACACAGCAAGCTCTCCAAACTCTTCATGAAGTCCTGTAGGACACACACACACACACAGCAAGCTCGCCAAACTCTTCATGAAGTCCTGTAGGACACACACACCTTCATGCGGAGCTCGGCCTTGTCGAAGCCCACGAGCATGTTGATGATGTCGAAGCCCGAGGCTGACTTGTTCTTCTGGTGAACCCCACGGAACAACGCACACAGAGTCTGGAGGAGGGGACAGATACACCTTCATGACAATGTGGGTGAAAGGTCAAACACCACAGACCATAGATTATGATAGAGGCCTCTAGTGACCAAAGGGAAGTTTCAGCATGGGCAACGCCATTGAGGGTTTCCACCATGTTTACACAAATTTAAAGTAACTGCAGTTAACTGGGTGGGGATTCCTATGGGTTGTAGTCTCAATGGCACTGCCCATGCTGTCACAGACGCTATAGTCGCACAGATAGAAAGACAAGTCCTCTATCTATCTCTATGGTCCAAACCCCTACATCCTGTCTGTAGCCTCGTCAGCACCATAACAGATCAATACATCCTGTCTATAGCCTCGTCAGTACCATAACAGATCAATACATCCTGTCTATAGCCTCGTCAGTACCATAACAGATCAATACATCCTGTCTATAGCCTCGTCAGCACCATAACAGATCAATACATCCTGTCTATAGCCCCGTCAGCACCATAACAGATCAATACATCCTGTCTATAGCCCCGTCAGTACCATAACAGATCAATACATCCTGTCTATAGCCTCGTCAGTACCATAACAGATCAATACATCCTGCCTATAGCCTCGTCAGTACCATAACAGATCAATACATCCTGCCTCGTCAGCACCACAACAGATCAATACATCCTGTCTATAGCCTCGTCAGTACCATAACAGATCAATACATCCTGTCTATAGCCTCGTCAGTACCATAACAGATCAATACATCCTGTCTCGTCAGCACCATAACAGATCAATACATCCTGCCTCGTCAGCACCATAACAGATCAATACATCCTGTCTATAGCCCCGTCAGCACCATAACAGATCAATACATCCTGTCTATAGCCTCGTCAGCACCATAACAGATCAATACATCCTGTCTATAGCCTCGTCAGTACCATAACAGATCAATACATCCTGTCTATAGCCTCGTCAGTACCATAACAGATCAATACATCCTGTCTATAGCCCCGTCAGCACCATAACAGATCAATACATCCTGTCTATAGCCCCGTCAGCACCATAACAGATCAATACATCCTGTTTATAGCCTCGTCAGCACCATAACAGATCAATACATCCTGTCTATAGCCCGGTCAGCACCATAACAGATCAATACATCCTGTCTATAGCCTCGTCAGCACCATAACAGGTCCATGTACAGATCAATACATCCTGTCTATAGCCTCGTCAGCACCATAACAGATCAATACATCCTGTCTATAGCCCCGTCAGTACCATAACAGATCAATACATCCTGCCTATAGCCTCGTCAGTACCATAACAGGTCCATGTACAGATCAATACATCCTGTCTATAGCCTCGTCAGCACCATAACAGATCAATACATCCTGTCTATAGCCTTGTCAGTACCATAACAGATCAATACATCCTGTCTATAGCCCCGTCAGTACCATAACAGATCAATACATCCTGCCCCATCAGTACCATAACAGGTCCATGTACAGATCAATACATCCTGTCTATAGCCTCGTCAGCACCATAACAGATCAATACATCCTGTCTATAGCCCGTCAGCACCATAACAGATCAATACATCCTGTCTATAGCCTCGTCAGCACCATAACAGATCAATACATCCTGTCTATAGCCTCGTCAGCACCATAACAGATCAATACATCCTGTCTATAGCCTTGTCAGTACCATAACAGATCAATACATCCTGTCTATAGCCCCGTCAGTACCATAACAGATCAATACATCCTGCCCCATCAGTACCATAACAGGTCCATGTACAGATCAATACATCCTGTCTATAGCCTCGTCAGCACCATAACAGATCAATACATCCTGTCTATAGCCCGTCAGCACCATAACAGATCAATACATCCTGTCTATAGCCTCGTCAGCACCATAACAGATCAATACATCCTGTCTATAGCCTCGTCAGCACCATAACAGATCAATACATCCTGTCTATAGCCACGTCAGCACCATAACAGATCAATACATCCTGCCCCGTCAGTACCATAACAGATCAATACATCCTGTCTATAGCCTCGTCAGCACCATAACAGATCAATACATCCTGTCTATAGCCTCGTCAGTACCATAACAGATCAATACATCCTGCCCCGTCAGTACCATAACAGATCAATACATCCTGTCTATAGCCTCGTCAGTACCATAACAGATCAATACATCCTGCCTCGTCAGCACCATAACAGATCAATACATCCTGTCTATAGCCTCGTCAGCACCATAACAGATCAATACATCCTGCCTATAGCCTTGTCAGTACCATAACAGATCAATACATCCTGTCTATAGCCCCGTCAGTACCATAACAGATCAATACATCCTGCCCCATCAGTACCATAACAGGTCCATGTACAGATCAATACATCCTGTCTATAGCCTCGTCAGCACCATAACAGATCAATACATCCTGTCTATAGCCCGTCAGCACCATAACAGATCAATACATCCTGTCTATAGCCTCGTCAGCACCATAACAGATCAATACATCCTGTCTATAGCCTCGTCAGCACCATAACAGATCAATACATCCTGTCTATAGCCACGTCAGCACCATAACAGATCAATACATCCTGCCCCGTCAGTACCATAACAGATCAATACATCCTGTCTATAGCCTCGTCAGCACCATAACAGATCAATACATCCTGTCTATAGCCTCGTCAGTACCATAACAGATCAATACATCCTGCCCCGTCAGTACCATAACAGATCAATACATCCTGTCTATAGCCTCGTCAGTACCATAACAGATCAATACATCCTGCCTCGTCAGCACCATAACAGATCAATACATCCTGTCTATAGCCTCGTCAGCACCATAACAGATCAATACATCCTGCCTCGTCAGCACCATAACAGATCAATACATCCTGCCCCGTCAGTACCATAACAGATCAATACATCCTGTCTATAGCCACGTCAGCACCATAACAGATCAATACATCCTGTCTATAGCCTCGTCAGTACCATAACAGATCAATACATCCTGCCCCGTCAGTACCATAACAGGTCCATGTACAGATCAATACATCCTGCCCCGTCAGTACCATAACAGGTCCATGTACAGATCAATACATCCTGCCTCGTCAGCACCATAACAGATCAATACATCCTGCCTCGTCAGCACCATAACAGGTCCATGTAGAGATCAATACATCCTGCCCCGTCAGCACCATAACAGGTCTGTAGAGCAGTGTTCTTCACCCCTGGTCAAGGTTTTGTTCCACCTCAGTCCACACACCTGATGCAACTTACACTGAATGTACAAAACATTAGGAACACCTGCTCTTTCCATGACATAGACAGACCAGGTGAATCTAGGTGAAAGCTATGATCCCTAAAGTCCCGCTTTTGGTGCTCCTCTGCCAGGGTCTGAACACAATAGTGGAACACCCCCACCCCCCCACCCCCCCACACACACACTCCCACTTACCTGCAGGGCGTTGACCACTTTGATCTGGTGCTCCTCTGCCAGGGCCTGAACACAGTGGTGGAACAGACTGTTGATGTTGTCTTTAATCTTCATCACCTCATCTCCATCCAGAGACTCCAGCTTGGCCTCCAGGTACTCCAGATTCACCTGGGGGGGGGGGGGGGGGGGGGGGGGGGGGAAGAGGGAGGTTTGGTAGATGGAGGGGGAAGATGTTTGGGAGAGAGAGGGGGGGGAGAGGGTTGGGTGAGAAAGGTGAGGGGGAGGAGGGAGGGTTGGGAGGTCACAGAAAGAAGGAGGGTGGGGAACGGGAGAGAGAGAAGGGGGGTGCATCGAGGTTATAGTTAGAGAGAAATTCCCTTTTTAGAACGCAAAGGACAGCTAAAAGTTTTAAAAACAAATGCAAATGGATAATTCTGTTAACAAATGTAATTTAAACAGCTGTTCTCTCTTACCTTCATGAGGAAGAGTTCATCCCAGAAACGGGAGTTGTTCTTGGCTGGATCCTCTTTCTGGAGAGAGAGGAGACAGAGAGTCGCTCCATGTCATCTCAGCCATGACACCCACCATCTCAGCCATGACACCCACCATCTCAGCCATGACATCCAGCCATGACACCCATGACATCCAGCCATGACACCCACCATCTCAGCCATGACACCCACCATCTCAGCCATGACATTCAGCCATGACACCCACCATCTCAGCCATGACACCCACCATCTCAGCCACGACATCCACCATCTCAGCCACGACACCCACCATCTCAGCCACGACACCCACCATCTCAGCCACGACACCCACCATCTCAGCCACGACACCCACCATCTCAGCCACGACACCCACCATCTCAGCCATGACACCCACCATCTCAGCCATGACACCCACCATCTCAGCCATGACATCCAGCCATGACACTCACCATCTCAGCCATGACACCCACCATCTCAGCCATGACATCTACCATCTCAGCCACGACGCCCACCATCTCAGCCATGACACCCACCATCTCAGCCACGACGCCCACCATCTCAGCCACGACGCCCACCATCTCAGCCACGACGCCCACCATCTCAGCCATGACACCCACCATCTCAGCCATGACGCCCACCATTTCAGCCACGACGCCCACCATCTCAGCCATGACACCCACCATCTCAGCCATGACGCCCACCATCTCAGCCACGACGCCCACCATCTCAGCCACGACACCCACCATCTCAGCCACGACGCCCACCATCTCAGCCATGACACCCACCATCTCAGCCATGACGCCCACCATCTCAGCCACGACGCCCACCATCTCAGCCATGACACCCACCATCTCAGCCACGACACCCACCATCTCAGCCACGACGCCCACCATCTCAGCCACGACACCCACCATCTCAGCCATGACACCCACCATTTCAGCCACGACGCCCACCATCTCAGCCATGACGCCCACCATCTCAGCCACGACGCCCACCATCTCAGCCACGACGCCCACCATCTCAGCCACGACACCCACCATCTCAGCCATGACGCCCACCATCTCAGCCACGACGCCCACCATCTCAGCCACAACGCCCACCATCTCAGCCACGACACCCACCATCTCAGCCACGACACCCACCATCTCAGCCACGACATCCACCATCTCAGCCATGACACCCACCATCTTAGCCATGACACCCACCACCTCAGCCATGACATCCAGCATCTCAGCCATGACATCCAGCCATGACACCCATGACATCCAGCCATGACACCCACCATCTCAGCCATGACACCCACCATCTCAGCCATGACACCCACCATCTCAGCCATGACGCCCACCATCTCAGCCATGACGCCCACCATCTCAGCCATGACGCCCACCATCTCAGCCATGACACCCACCATCTCAGCCATGACATCCAGCCATGACACCCACCATCTCAGCCATGACATCCAGCATCTCAGCCATGACATCCAGCATCTCAGCCATGACACCCACCATCTTAGCCATGACACCCACCACCTCAGCCATGACATCCAGCATCTCAGCCATGACATCCAGCCATGACACCCATGACATCCAGCCATGACACCCACCATCTCAGCCATGACATCCAGCATCTCAGCCATGACATCCAGCATCTCAGCCATGACGCCCACCATCTCAGCCATAACACCCACCACCTCAGCTTGTTCTGAAATGGTTGGAAGCCAGTCCTCCATGAAAGCAAATCAGTTTCTCCTTCTTTTACACTTAGTCTGTGTCCAGGAAACAGCCCCTTTGTGTGTGGTTTATTCCCTTCAGAAAAGGTCTGTCTT
Source organism: Oncorhynchus mykiss (assembly GCF_013265735.2). Lineage (NCBI taxonomy): Eukaryota > Metazoa > Chordata > Actinopteri > Salmoniformes > Salmonidae > Oncorhynchus > Oncorhynchus mykiss. The sequence goes on along the minus strand of NC_048581.1, from coordinate 14,785,951 downwards.
AGTTACTGCTAGAACATTCCTGGTGAACAAGCACACCATGAGGCTCCAGCAGATCTAATGGTTTCAATGTTATGGTCTCTAATGGTATTCAATGTTATGGTCTCTAGTGGTCTTCAATGTTATGGTCTCTAGTGGTCTTCAATGTTATGGTCTCTAGTGGTCTTCAATGTTATGGTCTCTAGTGGTCTTCAATGTTATGGTCTCTAGTGGTCTTCAATGTTATGGTCTCTAGTGGTTTCAATGTTATGGTCTCTAATGCTTTCAATGTTATGGTCTCTAATGGTCTTCAATGTTATGGTCTCTAATGGTTTCAATGTTATAGTCTCTAATGGTCTTCAATGGTAAAAGTCCCAAACACACACTGTATAGTGTTGTGTAATGGTATTGGGTTTAATGGTAAATGCCCCAAACACACACTGTATAGTGTTGTGTAATGGTATTGGGTTTAATGGTAAATGTCCCCAACACACACTGTATAGTGTTGTGTACTGGTATTGGGTTTAATGGTAAATGTCCCCAACACACACTGTATAGTGTTGTGTACTGGTATTGGGTTTAATGGTAAATGCCACTCATCACAACACATATAGACATGTTTCCATATCATTTTATTGAAAAACATGCAATTAATTATTTTCTTAGGGGTTGTCTCAACATTTTAGTCCGTAGCTCATTTCTCCAGCAAAGTTTTGGGCTTGTAGGACAAGTCTTCATATGAGAATCTCAGAGAGTGGCCACGTTTTGGACTATTCAAGGAGAGTTGGGTTGAAGCAATAGGCTGCTAATTTTATTTAACTAGGCAAGTCAGTTAAAAACTTGGGACAAACTGAATTGCTTTCATGGAGGACTGGCTTGAATTGTGAAGGTGACCACACAATTTATTTCCATAATGAGCCAAATATAAAGTTTTTTTTTACCCAAAGTTGCAAAAAAAAAAAACACAAGAGACCAGCAAAATGTATAAACTTGTGCTGCGGTATAGCGGCAACAGCGACATCTTGTGGTATAAACATGGTACTGTCACACTACTTCATTGTAAATAATGCAAGAGACTTCAATTACTAATATCTCTGAACAGGGGAAAAAAGAACATCACCAGATTCACATGACATAATATGGAGAAGCAATACTCCAAGCCACAGTTTCATACTATTTGTCAAACATAGACAACTGATACTGTATACTGGTTGTTGGGGTGGGATTGGCATGGGGGGGTCCATGGGTGGCATTTGACAATTTTGGGGGGGATTCATTATGTCTTACTCATTGGTAGGAAGAAGTGTGGTCCAAATCAGATGTTGGGTACTATATTTGTTGAATATTATCTGAATCTTATCAATTAAAATGGCCAATTTGGGTGCAATCAATTATCTTAATTTCTTAGAGATAAAATTAGATTTCAACAAAATAATGTTTCAGGAATGATAATCGTATCCGTTACTAAGTACAGAAAATGATTTCAGGACAATCTGAGATGGAGGGTATTGAAAATCTCTTTCTTGTGCTTTTTGAGGTGAAAGGAACAATGAGAGCAAGTCCACCAACCTCATTTCTGTTCCTGTCTGTCTGTTCCGACCCTCACTCTTTCTTCCCCTTTAACACTCTTTCTTCCCCTATAACACTCTTTCTTCCCCTTTAACACTCTTTCTTCCCCTTTAACACTCTTTCTTCCCCTTTAACACTCTTTCTTCCCCTTTAACACTCTTTCTTCCCCTTTAACACTCTTTCTTCCCCTTTAACACTCTTTCTTCCCCTATAACACTCTTTCTTCCCCCTATAACACTCTTTCTTCCCCTTTAACACTCTTTCTTCCCCTTTAACACTCTTTCTTCCCCTTTAACACTCTTTCTTCCCCTTTAACACTCTTTCTTCCCCTTTAACACTATTTCTTCCCCTTTAACACTCTTTCTTCCCCTATGCTCTTACTCTTTCACTTGACCATATCCCTTTAGCTCTGCACAAACCTCCCTCTCTGTCTCATCTTTATCCATCATTTCCTCTTCTCTACCTCCCTCTTGCTCCCCCACTCGTCTCATCTTTATCCATCATTTCCTCTTCTCTCCCTCCCTCTCTCTCTTTCTTCTCTCCCTCCCTCTCCCTCCCTCCATCCCTCTTCTCTCCCTCCATCCCTCTTCTCTCCCTCCATCCCTCTATCTTACCGCAAAGATCTCATCATACATCAGCACTACTTTCTCCTTCAGGGGTTTCTTAGAGGAGGACGTCCTTCTCAGAAGCCCCGCCTTCTTCTCCAGCTGAGACATGGCTGGGTCTGGAGACACACACAAATAAGTAAGCATAGAAATGTAAACACAGCAGACGCAAATAGGCATGTAGCTAGTATCACACAGAAAGACTAAAAAGGACAGACAATACATACACTAGAGGTCGACCGATGAATCGGAATGGCCGATTAATTAGGGCCGATTTCAAGTTTTCATAACAATCGGAAATCTGTATTTTTGGGCGCCGATTTCCGATTATTATTATTTATTTTTTTAATACCTTTTATTTAACTAGGCAAGTCAGTTATGAACATTCTTATTTTCAATGACGGCCTAGGAACTGTGGGTTAACTGCCTTGTTCAGGGGCAGAACAACAGATTTTCACCTTGTCAGCTCAGGGGTTTCAATCTTGCAACCGCACAGTTAACTAGTCCAATGCTCTAACCATTGCACTCCACGAGTAGCCTGCCTGTTACACGAATGCAGTAGAAGCCAAGGTAAATTAATAGCTAGCATTAAACTTATCTTATAAAAAACAATCAATCATAATCACTAGCTATAACTACTAATCCAGTTTAGCAAGCAATATTAACCAGGTGAAATTGTGTCATTTCTCTTGCGTTCATTGCACGCAGAGTCAGGGTATATGCAACAGTTTGGGCCGCCTGGCTCATTGCAAACTAATTCGCAATGATAGAGCAGTCTGACTGAGCAGCAGCAGGCCCATAATCATTCATTCAAACAGCACTTTCGTGCGTTTTGCCAACAGCTCTTCGCAAACACAGCGCTGTTTATGACTGGTTCGAGCCCAGGTATGGGTGAGGAGGGGGACGGAAGCTATACTGTTACACTGGCAATACTATAGTGCCTATAATCACATCCAATAGTCAAAGGTATATGAAAAGCAAATGGTATTGAGCGAAATAGTCCTATAAATACTATATTAACTACAACCTAAAACCTCTTACCTTGGAATATTGAAGTCTCATGTTAAAAGGAACCACCATGTTCTCATGTTCTGAGCAAGGAACTTAAACGTTAGCTTTTTTTACATGGCACATTTTTTACATGGCACACATTACTTTCTTCTCCAACACTTTGTTTTTGCATTATTTAAACCAAATTGAACATGTTTCATGATTTATTTGAGGCTTAATTCGATTTTATTCATGTTTTATATTAAGTTAAAATAAGTGTTAATTCAATATTGTTGTAATTGTCATTATTACAAATAAAAAAAATTGTCTGATTAATCGGTATCGGCTTTTTTGGTCCTCCAATAATCGGTATCGGTATCTGCGTTGAAAAATCAGTCGGTCGACCTCTAACATACACACAACAGTTTTAGGCATTCCACACTGGCTTGGACCCTCATTCAACAGTGTTAGTGTAGGAGGTGCTTCTATTGTCAAGAATGTTTTAACACAGGGTTAGAAAACGGTCACTTATTACCCATTTATATACTGTATATGATTAGTCATCAATGTATGTTTACAAAATACATTAATATTCCCAGCTATGGCAATCAACAAAAGTTAACTGGGCCTAAATCAAGTATCCTAAACTGTCAACAAAGCATTCTTAGCTACATGTGTTCACTCAGTCATTCCCAAGAAGTGACGTGATAATGCTTGCTTCTACACCTGCATTGCTTGCTGTTTGGGGTTTTAGGCTGGGTTTCTATACAGCACTTTGAGATATCAGCTGATGTAAAAAGGGCTTTATAAATCGATTTGATACTATAAAAGGCTACTAGAATAGAAACAATGAATCCAACACAAGCTAACGTTAGCTAGTTAATCGTGATTCATATCCTTATCTGACTGTATCCTGATTGTTCTCTTTGCGCAACAGGACACTGATTGGGCAACTGCTGTACTGTAGAGGAATGTTAGTTAGCTGTTGACTACATTTCCAATGGAATACATAGCTGGCTAGTGTTAGCATGATATGTCAGTTTCATGCAATATATCCCCATAAAACATACGATACGTAAGAACAGTTCACTGCAGACAACAGTCAAACCATAGATAATTGTTTACAAATGACTAGCAGTTGGTAGCTAGCTACAGCTAACTAACATGCTAACTAGCTAGCTAACGTTAACTAGCTAGGTAGCCAACCTACGTTGTTTCCAGTCACCGAAAAGTTCATATTCAAAAAGTCAAACAACTCTTTATTTAGTGCAAGGCAACTCAGTTACTAACGTGTAACTCAAACATCGGCCACTCTAGTGCTGGCAAATGTTAGTGTTAATGACAACAAGCTGTTACCTACTCGTCATACATAGCTACATTGTGGGTCTATAGTACCTAGCTATAGCTAGCTAGCTAGCTCTTTTCTTACAATGTCTGCTTCCTTGTCGATGTACAACCTAACAGCGTTTGAGGACAGGTAGCAAGATGTATATGTTGTCATACATTATTCATCAAACCCCTTCTTACCTCAATCAAACGATTATTTATATGAATCCATACCGTTCGCTCAGAAAACTACAGATACCAATGTTAGCCTGCTAGCTAGCTAGCTGTGATTGAGACTTCCTTTGCCTGTCTGGAGACTGCATGGTCCTAGCGCCTGTGCCGTCACTGGTCGTCGTGTATCGAAGATACTGTAGCGAGCTATCACTGATTCACAATCTTCTGCATACAGTAGTACGTTCAATTCACTACTAGGAGGACAAGAATATAAAAATATTGGAAATAAGTGTATTTGTAATTCTTTCATGTGTTTGTACTTTCCTCTGGGATTATTTGTACTGTAAAAATCATATATACATTAAATAAACTAGATAGATTTCATTTTTGGCCAAAAGTTAATCTAGCTACATTCATATATATTTTCACATATTTTCATTTGTCCAAACTGTCCATTACTGGTGCTCATGAACGGTTATAAACAGTGTTCATTGAACATATCAAGAGTATTTCAAGGACAGTTTTTTCCATTTTCATAACATTACAAATATCGGAAACGTTTTGTCCAAAAATGATGCAGAAAAGCTAATCCATGCTTTTGTCATTTCTAGATTAGTCGACTGCAATGCTCTACTTTCCGGCTACCCGGCTAAAGCACTAAATAAACTTCAGTTAGTGCTAAACTCGGCTGCTAGAATCCTGACTAGAACCCAACATTGTGATCATATATACTCCATATTACTATTCTCTACACTGGCATCCTATTAAAACTCGGGCTGATTTCAAGGTTTCCCTGCTAACCTACAAAGCATTACACAGACTTGCTCCTACCTTTCTCTCCAATTTAGTCCTGCCGTACATACCTACACGTACGGTCACAAGACACAGGCCTTGTTGTTGTCCCTAGAATTTCTAGGGACAATTCTCCTATAGAGCTCCATAGAGCTCCATTTTTATGGAATGGTCTGCCTATCCATGTGAGAGACGCAGACTCTGTCTCGACCTTTAAGTCTTAATTGAAGACTCATCTTTGCAGTAGGTCATTGACTGTAGTCCGGCCCAGGGTTGTGAAGGTGAACTGAAAGGCACTGGAGCGACAAACCGCTCTTGCTGTCTCTGCCTGTTCCCCAGAGTGCTACCTTTTCCCGGATCTGCTGTTTTTAGACTCTCTCTCTCTCTACCGCACCTACTGTCTCTAACTCTGAATGCTCAGCTATGAAAAGCCAACGGACATTTACTCCTGAGGTGCAGACCTGTTGCACCCTCCACAACCATTATTATTATTTGACCCTGCTCGTCATTTATGAACATTTGAACATCTTGGCCATGTTCTGTTATAATCTCCACCCAGCACAGCCAGAAGAGGACTGGCCACCCCTCAGAGTCTGGTTCCTCTCTAGGTATCATCCTAGGTTCCTGCCTTTCTAGGGAGTTTTTCCTAGCCACCATGCTTCTACATCTGCATCTTGCTGTTTGGGGTTTTAGGCTGGGTTTCTGTACAGCACTTTGTGACATCGGCTGATGTAAAAAGGGCTTTATAAATACATTTGAACTTCTCTAGCGTCTAAACGCCTGGTAGGTTCAGTAAAGGTCTGTGCACCCTTCACATCCCTTTGTTTGGCTCATTGGCTGAAATTGAACGCAAATGTCATCAGATAACAATAAGACAGTTCATCTTTTCTCTGCCAACTCTGTGAGAGATCCAGGCATCGCCTCGAAATGTCACAGACAGACTCCGGAATCTTTTGGAAATGAGTTAACGGAATACAAAGGTCCACACACACTGTGGATGTTCCAAATGCACCCTTTTCCCCACATACTCCACCAGGGCCCCGGTCAAAAGTAGTGCACTATATAGGCAATAGGGTGCCATTTGGGAGGTGGACTCTATCGATAGGTCAACCACAACCCTTCCATCCTTCCTATGTTTCCCCCTCAAAAATCAAAGACAAGAAACATCTAAATGGCACCATCAAGAAAGGTTTTATGCATTTCACAACTTTCATTTCATTGGTCCTCTGGTTCTTTTCTCAGTGCATCATGTGACCATGTGACCATCTGATCTACTGATATATGAAGATGTGTGTGTATTGGGGTCCACCTATCCACCTACCTGCCGCCTATATATCCAGTGTTGAAGGAGTTTTATCAATAATGACTAAACAATGTATACATTCTACGTGGAATTATAACTAACGTTAATCAACAGAATTCTATGCTGTCTGAAGAATAAAATGTTTGTACATAGACCAAGAGGAAGTGTTAACAGACAACTTGTGACCACAGTGAAACTAACAACAGGAGAAATGTCTGGTCCCCATCCAGGGAGGGGAAAAACCGTTGGACTTGCAATAGATTGCGTAGCATGTGGTAACATAAGATAAACAATATGTGTGTTTTGGAATTGCATTGGAAAGTAGCTAAGTCATTGTCCAAAAGGAAGAGAGACATTGTCCAAGAAGAGGAGGGACATAGTAAAAGCTATGACGCTGTGTGTGATATAAAACCTAATGAACGTGATTATGAGCAGAGCTCTCGGAAATAAATGCTACTGATTACTTTTAAAGGCTGGTCTCTGTCCATTTTATGCAAATAAGGATCTTACAAATTCTTAGAAACAGACAGAGTGTTTTACTTGAATTGATTAATGAACTAACACCAGTCAGTCCACACATCAAAATAATTGAAAGAAGTCGAAAAAGGTGAAAAGGTTGTCGGAGGCAGAGGGTTGGGGAGACTGGGGGGGAGGAGGAGGAGGGAGGTTGGGAAGACTGGGGGAGGAGAAGGGAAGATGGGGACTGCTGTATTGGGAGGGGGGCTGAGGTGCACAGACTGTGGGCGGGGGGCTAGAGGGGGGCGTCGTGGACACTGAGGAACATTCGGTGGGAGATAACTTGACAAACAACCCTGCAATGACAACAAGGGCTAGTTTCCTGTACCGGGCGAGGCAGCCATCAGCAATGCCGAGACTGCCAGGTATCTGTTATTACAAAACATATTACAAAAACTGGCAATACATATTACAGACTTAAAAAACACATTGTGGACCACTCAGTAAGAGTTTGAGAGGGAGGGAGGGAGGGATATTGGGGAGAGAGAAAGAAAGGATACACACTAGCCATTATGATCACTAGCCATTATGATCACTAGCCATTATGATCACTAGCCATTATGATCACTAGCCATTATGATCAAATAAAAACAAACAAATGTATCACTTTTAAAATCCTTAACCAATTTCCTAAATTGACCCAGGGACACCAAATGATCCAAACGAAGTGCCAACTGGAAACTATTTCACACGAGGTGCCTGATATGAAAAAGGCAGCTCTGTGGCTAGCAAGGGAGCCATCATCATTAACCAACCCTGTGACACGAGGTGCCTGATATGAAAAAGCAGCTCTGTGGCTAGCAAGGGAGCCATCATCATTAACCAACCCTGTGACACGAGGTGCCTGATATGAAAAAGGCAGCTCTGTGGTTAGCAAGGGAGCCATCATCATTAACCAACCCTGTGACACGAGGTATGTCGGCAGCTTGAGGAGTAGGGCTTAATAAAACAAAAAGACAGTAATGAGGTGATCTACGTGTCTTTAAAAGAGGTCCCAGACAACTTGGTAAAGGATGCAGGGATGAGTATTAAAGCTGTCAGATGTAATAAATGAAGGGCTCTGTGATAAACACAATCAAGGGATTTTAGAGAAGAGTCCGTTGTACTTCAGGAGATGGTATCACCATAGTCAAGAACGGGGGGCTTCCCGCTAGCCCGAGAAAAACAAGCTCTGTGTCCATACAGGAAACTCACTTTCCATTTAAGCTTCTTAGACAAGCTCATTTGTCTGTTTCTTAAATGATAGATCATTGTCCATCTAAATACCAAGGTATTTGTATGCAGGGACTAGTTCAATACCAGACCCATTCAAGGAGTGAGGATGTCACCTGACTGGGATACTTTGACCAGACGTTGAAAACAGCATGTGTTTAGTTTTGCCTTTATGAAGTACAAGCTTTAAATTGGTAAGGGCTTCCTGAACAGCTGCAACGTCCGGCTGTAACCTTGACAACGCGAAGTCCATAGTCAGAGAAATGACATAATAGTGTCATCTGCATACGAATGAAGATCACTATTTTTAACAGATAGCATTTCTATAAACCGTATAAAGAACAGGTGCTCTTGTTGATCCCTGAGGAACACCTTTATGTACCTCAACAACATCTGACTGACCTCCATCCAACACATCAAGGACTCCTTAACAGAGAATCTGACTGACCTCCATCCAACACATCAAGGACTCCTTAACAGAGAATCTGACTGACCTCCATCCAACACATCAAGGACTCCTTAACAGAGAATCTGACTGACCTCCATCCAACACATCAAGGACTCCTTAACAGAGAATCTGACTGACCTCCATCCAACACACCAAGGACTCCTTATTAACACAGAATCTGACTGAACTCCATCCAACACATCAAGGACTCCTTAACAGAGAATCTGACTGACCTCCATCCAACACATCAAGGACTCCTTATTAACAGAGAATCTGACTGAACTCCATCCAACACATCAAGGACTCCTTATTAACAGAGAATCTGACTGACCTCCATCCAACACATCAAGGACTCCTTATTAACAGAGAATCTGACTGACCTCCATCCAACACATCAAGGACTCCTTAACAGAGAATCTGACTGACCTCCATCCAACACATCAAGGACTCCTTATTAACAGAGAATCTGACTGACCTCCATCCAACACATCAAGGACTCCTTAACAGAGAATCTGACTGACCTCCATCCAACACATCAAGGACTCCTTATTAACACAGAATCTGACTGACCTCCATCCAACACATCAAGGACTCCTTATTAACAGAGAATCTGACTGACCTCCATCCAACACATCAAGGACTCCTTATTAACAGAGAATCTGACTGACCTCCATCCAACACATCAAGGACTCCTTATTAACAGAGAATCTGACTGACCTCCATCCAACACATCAAGGACTCCTTATTAACACAGAATCTGACTGACCTCCATCCAACACATCAAGGACTCCTTATTAACACAGAATCTGACTGAACTCCATCCAACACATCAAGGACTCCTTAACAGAGAATCTGACTGACCTCCATCCAACACATCAAGGACTCCTTATTAACAGAGAATCTGACTGACCTCCATCCAACACATCAAGGACTCCTTATTAACACAGAATCTGACTGACCTCCATCCAACACATCAAGGACTCCTTATTAACACAGAATCTGACTGAACTCCATCCAACACATCAAGGACTCCTTATTAACAGAGAATCTGACTGACCTCCATCCAACACATCAAGGACTCCTTATTAACACAGAATCTGACTGACCTCCATCCAACACATCAAGGACTCCTTATTAACACAGAATCTGACTGAACTCCATCCAACACATCAAGGACTCCTTAACACAGAATCTGACTGAACTCCATCCAACACATCAAGGACTCCTTAACACAGAATCTGACTGAACTCCATCCAACACATCAAGGACTCCTTAACACAGAATCTGACTGACCTCCATCCAACACATCAAGGACTCCTTAACAGAGAATCTGACTGACCTCCATCCAACACATCAAGGACTCCTTAACAGAGAATCTGACTGACCTCCATCCAACACATCAAGGACTCCTTATTAACACAGAATCTGACTGACCTCCATCCAACACATCAAGGACTCCTTATTAACAGAGAATCTGACTGACCTCCATCCAACACATCAAGGACTCCTTAACAGAGAATTGCCTGAAAGAAAACCCCATTTCCAGTATCATTAATCAACAACTTACCTCCAATAATATCCAGAACAACATTTTCAGTGTTATTAATCAACAAATTGTCACGTTCTGACCTTAGTTCCTTTGTTTTGTCTTTTGTTTTAGTACAGTCAGGGCGTGAGTTGGGTGGGTTGTCTATGTTTGTTTGTCTATGATTTTCTATTTCTGTGTTTGGCCTGGGGTTGGTTCTCAATCAGAGGCAGCTGTCAATCGTTGTCCCTGATTGAGAACCATATTTAGGTAGCCTGTTTTCCATTGTGTTTTGTGGGTGGTTGTTTTCAGTCTTTGTACCAGACAGAACTGTTTTGGTTGTTTCCTTGTTGTCCAGTTTGGATTATTATAAAAAAATCACGAGCACTTACCACTCTGCACCTTGGTCCTCACCTTCTTCCACCACAGATGGCCGTTACACAAATGACCTCCATTAATATCCAGACCACACTTGAAGTGAGTTGGCTTAGAAACTGAGTCAAAAAAATTGCCGTCAGAAATAAAATGTGAATTAAAAGCAGTAATGATATAAATGTGAATTAAAAGCAGTAATGATATAAATGTGAATTAAAAGCAGTAATGATATAAATGTGATCAGTACTGGTACCAGAGACCAGATTCATTTGATGAGGAAGAGAACAGGAGTTACAACCCGTCAGAGTTTAAACACTTCTCCTGAACTTGGCTGGATTTCCTGCACAAAATAATCAGATTTAGCTTTTCTAACTACTTTGACACATATATTTCTCAATCTCCTAAATGATTGCCAATCTGGGCACGAGTCTGTTAATCTAGCTTTGGACCAGACAGCATCTCTATTGTGTATAACTTTGGCAGCTCCGGTGTGAAAAAAGGGTTAGACCTACTTTTAACTCTTATGGTTTTTAAGGGCATGTGCTTATCGACAACAACATTGAATACAGTGTTTTAGAGCAGCTCTGGATCATGACTAGATGAGATACAGCCTGTGTCATTACATTGAAGATGATAGAAGGCCTTTATTGAAAAGTGTGAAATTCCTCTTTCTGATCAGACGTGGTTTGGATCTTGGTATTCACACACCTCTAATACAGACAATAGGACAATGGTCACTTATATCTAAGGAAAACAAACCACTTACAACATATTACTCTGGGGTAATTGTAAATATAAGGTCGATCAAGGTTGATTTTGTAGGGTCCTTCAGATTTGAAAGTGTGGGATTATTAATTAACTGGGTCAGATTTAATTTAACACAGAAATCCTTTAAACAATCAGTCATGGTTTCCCC
>NC_048581.1:14756724-14769224 GCF_013265735.2 Oncorhynchus mykiss | reverse complement strand
GACAACACTCCACAGGCCAAAATCAACAGCCTGATCGACGGAGATGTGTTGCGCTGCATGAGGCAAATGTTGGTCACAGCAGATACTGGCTGGTTCTGATCCACACCCCTACCCTTTTTAAAAAGTTATCAGTGACATTCCCAGTCATGTGAAATCAATAGATTAGGGCCTAATGAATTCATTTAAATGTCCTTATATGAACTGTAACTCAGTAAAATCTTATAAATTGTTGTATTTCTGTTAGGGGGGGGCAAAAGCAACTCATGAAATGGATGAGCATTTTTCAAATAGACTGTAAGGCATGAGCATCAGATACACATGTACAACAATAAAAGTCCCTAAGAGTAATAAATAAGAGTCCCAACGCAATGTTCATTTTAAAGTGAAAATGTATATTTTTATTGGTACCATACATTAATTAATTCATCAATAAGTATCAAGGGCAAAAAAACTAACCAAAATATCAAACAAGGCTTTTTCTACAGGGTTGGTTTAGGGTACCAGTCACCTTTCTCTAGGCTTGCATCCAAAATGGCCCCCTGTTCCCTTATATAGTGCACTACTTTTGACCAGGGCCAATGGGTCCTGGTCTAAAGTAGTGCTCTATGTAGGGAATAGGGTGCCATTTGGGACATATTCTCTCTGTTACAGCCAGAGCTGTACTGAAAATGTACTTGACAGAGCTGGAACAACATTTACAGAACTAAATAACAAGGACCATGTCCCAAACGGCCCCCTGTTCTCATATTGGCCCTGAACAAAAGTACTGCACTACATAGGGTGCTTTGGGGGGGGGGGCAGATCATATCACTGCACATGGTTGAACTGGATGTATAAAGTTATGGAATGGTCTTATTTGTGATACTCTAACAGCGCCCCCTTGTGAGAATTGAAGGTATTACCAAACACATGCGCAACAGACTCAATATTACAGATCAAGCCTATACAACACAGGTATTGGAAATACATACAACCCTTACGACTTCAGGTAAACATTAATAACTAGTTGGGGTTGCGTCCCGAATGACACTCTATTCTGTATGTAGTGCACTACCTTCGACCATAACTCGATAGGGATTAGGGTGCCATTTGGGACACATGGGTGGATGAATGATGTCAGGTTGTCTGTTCAGACTTTTTAAACAGCAGTAGATCGTTAGCTTATTTGCTAATAGTAGTGTACATTTAGGATGAGTGTGTAACCGGGGGGGGGGGGGACAGAACGTATATCTGATATTTCATTAAAAATAAATAGAAAAATGAAATGAAAAAAATTTATCTGCTGAACTTGAAGATGCAAACATGTCTTCTCAATGGTGACTGTACCCCAGGGTTTTGTCTTCTCAATGGTGACTGTACCCCAGGGTTTTGTCTTCTCAATGGTGACTGTACCCCAGGGTTTTGTCTTCTCAATGGTGACTGTACCCCAGGGTTTTGTCTTCTCCATGGTGACTGTACCCCAGGGTTTTGTCTTCTCCATGGTGACTGTACCCCAGGGTTTTGTCTTCTCCATGGTGACTGTACCCCAGGGTTTTGTCTTCTCAATGGTGACTGTACCCCAGGGTTTTGTCTTCTCAATGGTGACTGTACCCCAGGGTTTTGTCTTCTCAATGGTGACTGTACCCCAGGGTTTTATCTTCTCAATGGTGACTGTACCCCAGGGTTTTGTCTTCTCAATGGTGACTGTACCCCAGGGTTTTGTCTTCTCAATGGTGACTGTACCCCAGGGTTTTGTCTTCTCCATGGTGACTGTACCCCAGGGTTTTGTCTTCTCCATGGTGACTGTACCCCAGGGTTTTGTCTTCTCAATGGTGACTGTACCCCAGGGTTTTATAAATGAATGTACACAAGTTAAAAACATTTAAAAGAAAGAAGAAAAGAGATCAGGATGGACACTAAAGAGAAAGAGAGAGAGGTGTCACTGTTATGATCAGGAGGACACTAAAGAGAGAGAGAGAGAGGTGTCACTGTTATGATCAGGATGGACACTGTAAAGAGAGAGAGAGAAAGAGAGAGATGGAGAGAGGGGATTGGTTGAGAGATGTAGATGGAGAGACGGGATTGGTTGAGAGATGTAGATGGAGAGAGGGGATTGGTTGAGAGATGTAAATGGAGAGAGGGGATTGGTTGAGAGATGTAGATGGAGAGAGGGGATTGGTTGAGAGATGTAAATGGAGAGAGGGGATTGGTTGAGAGATGTAGATGGAGAGAGGGGATTGGTTAAGAGATGTAAATGGAGAGAGGGGATTGGTTAAGAGATGTAAATGGAGAGAGGGGATTGGTTAAGAGATGTAAATGGAGAGAGGGGATTGGTTAAGAGATGTAAATGGAGAGAGGGGATTGGTTGAGAGATGTAGATGGAGAGAGGGGATTGGTTAAGATATGTAAATGGAGAGACGGGATTGGTTAAGAGATGTAAATGGAGAGAGGGGATTGGTTAAGAGATGTAAATGGAGAGACGGGATTGGTTAAGAGATGTAAATGGAGAGAGGGGATTGGTTGAGAGATGTAGATGGAGAGAGGGGATTGGTTAAGAGATGTAAATGGAGAGAGGGGATTGGTTGAGAGATGTAAATGGAGAGAGGGGATTGGTTGAGAGATGTAAATGGAGAGAGGGGATTGGTTAAGAGATGTAAATGGAGAGAGGGGATTGGTTAAGAGATGTAAATGGAGAGAGGGGATTGGTTGAGAGATGTAAATGGAGAGAGGGGATTGGTTAAGAGATGTAAATGGAGAGAGGGGATTGGTTGAGAGATGTAAATGGAGAGAGGGGATTGGTTAAGAGATGTAAATGGAGAGAGGGGATTGGTTGAGAGATGTAAATGGAGAGAGGGGATTGGTTAAGAGATGTAAATGGAGAGAGGGGATTGGTTAAGAGATGTAAATGGAGAGAGGGGATTGGTTAAGAGATGTAAATGGAGAGAGGGGATTGGTTAAGAGATGTAAATGGAGAGAGGGGATTGGTTAAGAGATGTAAATGGAGAGAGGGGATTGGTTAAGAGGTTCATGTGTTTTTTCCTTCTTTTTGTCCATTTCTTTTTCATTTCATTTCTTTCCATCAGATCAGAATGTCTTCAGGAACCTCTAAGTCGGGATACAGTCGTACAGGACGTTGCTACTACCTTAAATATACAAGCACAAATACACGAAAAACCAGGAGAAAATCAATCTCAAAAAACATCCACAATTATTTCTCTTTAAAACATAAAAGATATTAAAACAGACCAAATATATTTTGTCAGGGGGGAGGGTAGAATAGTCCTGTTTTCTGGCTCCTTGGTCTGTTAGCTTCTGAATATCGTCGGTAAAAAAGAAGAAATAAAAAGTAGGTTTGAAATGCAGGAGTAGAAAATAAAATAAAAACATTCTAGGGAAATAGAGACTGGTAGAAAACTCTAAAATGTTGTTGTTGTTTAAATGCTTTCTGTTATCTGTTAAAAGGTTGGATCAGTACTCCTTCAATGGTGTGTGTGTGTGTGTGTGTCTGTGTGTGTGAGAAAGCATTTTAAACTGATTGGATCTCAACTCCGGTCCGCTAGCTTTGGCACAGTCCAGGCTTTAGTTCTGACCAAGTAACAGCCACACACACACACAGTGCAGCAGCAGAGTGGACCAGAGTTAAGACTCCATATCTAGTGACCATGATTCTTCTGAAGGTAGATGTGTGAGTCGTCCTCGTGTCCCCCTCCCCCGCCCTCTCCCTACCCCACCACCCCTTCCTGCACCCCTACCTGGGTGCATCTCAACTGTCCCAAGCGTCTTCCCTCTCCTCAGGTCTCTCCTTAAAAGACCAGCTAGGAGAGCCAGGTCTGGAGGAGGCCCCTATAAGTAATAGCTCTCAGTCATTTCCTGTCACCTACCAAGCTCTCATATCAGAACTGATGTAGGAAGGTAGACAGGGAAAGGTAACCTCTTATCAACCAGTGGGATCCTCCGTCTACTCCACAGGCCAAGATAAAAATCCCTATTAAAAAAGGGGCAATCCGTAGTCCCTACAGCCATTTTTTGGACTTCTGAATGAATGATATGTACCTGTTGTCTCAGGGGCTTAATTCAACTGACGCACCCCGTCACAACCCACAATATCAATGTGGTTTACTCTGTAACCATCTAATGAAAAACGGTATAGCCTCAAAACATGCTTAAAACTATATATATATATATATATATGTTTGTTATGTCTTGGATGGTCAGTCCTTGTACCCATAGCGGTCTATGAATTTTAGAGTGGTTACACGTCTCCAGGCCCATCTCTCAGCTTTTTACTAAAACAGGAAGTAGAGGTGACACTAAGTTATGTTTTCCACTGCGGATTGCCCCTTTAAGAGGAAAACATAAGAACAGTCAGGAAGCCACTACAGACAATTGACACACACCCACAAGGAGAGGAAACCCCTTTAAGACTATGGAAGCCCCTCCCCTCCCTCCCCTCCTCTACTGTGAGGCCTGAGACGTAGGGTTGTCACTCTTGCTCTCCTGGCTGGATGGGGCCTTGTTGTTCCAGGGAGAGTTGGCGCCCAGCGCGGGGCTGTTGTTGAAGCTGTCCTCGTCATCGATGCCGTTGGCCGCGTCGAACTGTTGGTTCTCCAGCCGCGTGATCAGGCGCTCGTCCTCGTCCCCGAACTCCCCTCCCATCAGGGTGGGCTCTCCCACCACCATCACGTCCTTTGGGGGAGGAAGAAACCATTATTACAGAGATAGGGGGAGGAGACGACTACTACTACTACTACTACCAAAGCTAGCTCCCCTCCTATCAGGGTGGGCTTTTCCTCCACCATCACATCTTAAAGGGGAGGGAGATAACATCATTACAAAGATAGGGGTGTAGCTTGCTCGCTCTTTGAGGTTTTAGACCACGTAACTACAACACACTGTGACTGCTGATGTAAAAAGGGCTTCCTAAAACACGTGATTGATTTGACTGCTACTTACTGGTACTTGGCTGGACAGGGGGAAGCTGCTCGCTGGACTCTTCTTCTTGTTGTTGTTGTTGTTGGTTCCTCCTCCGGCACTCATGGTGCTGCCGCCTGACATCTTACGCTTCCTCCTCTTATTAGGGGCCTGTCTGGCTGGTTCAGCTAGAGGAGAGAGGAGGGGGGGTAGAGAGGAGAGGAGGGGGGGTAGAGAGGAGAGGATGGGGGGTAGAGAGGAGAGGATGGGGGGTAGAGAGGAGAGGATGCGGGGGTAGAGAGGAGAGGAGGGGGGGGGGGTAGAGTTGGGGAGGAGAGAGGAGAGGAGGGGGGGGGTAGAGTTGGGGAGGAGAGAGGAGAGGATGAGGGGGTAGAGTTGGGGAGGAGAGAGGAGAGGATGAGGGGGTAGAGTTGGGGAGGAGAGAGGAGAGGATGAGGGGGTAGAGTTGGGGAGGAGAGAGGAGAGGATGAGGGGGTAGAGTTGGTCGAGGAGAGAGGAGAGGATGAGGGGGTAGAGTTGGGGGGGAGAGAGGAGAGGATGAGGGGGTAGAGTTGGGGAGGAGAGAGGAGAGGAGGAGGGGGTAGAGTTGGGGAGGAGAGAGGAGAGGAGGAGGGGGTAGAGTTGGGGAGGAGAGAGGAGAGGATGAGGAGGTAGAGTTGGGGAGGAGAGAGGAGAGGATGAGGGGGTAGAGTTGGTCGAGGAGAGAGGAGAGGATGAGGGGGTAGAGTTGGTCGAGGAGAGAGGAGAGGATGAGGGGGTAGAGTTGGTCGAGGAGAGAGGAGAGGATGAGGGGGTAGAGTTGGGGGGGAGAGAGGAGAGGATGAGGGGGTAGAGTTGGGGAGGAGAGAGGAGAGGAGGAGGGGGTAGAGTTGGGGAGGAGAGAGGAGAGCGGGAGACAGAGTTAGGATGGAGGTGTAGAGGTGTGTGCAGTCTTGGAACCCGGAACCCAATCTTGATGTGTGTGTGAGAGGTTGTGTGTATGTGCGCGCGTGTGTGTGCTTACTGGGAGCCTGCCTCTCCGGCTCCTCTGGGGGAAAGGGGGGAGAGAGGGAGAGTTTGGTGTTAGGGAGGAGGAGTGTGTGTGTACACGCGTTCACGCATGTGGTGCACGTTCTGTCTGTCTGTGTGTGTATGCGCCTGCACGTTGTGTGTGTGTGTGTGTGTGTGTGTGTGTGTGTGTGTGTATGCGCCTGCACGTTGTGTGTGTGTGTGTGTGTGTGTGTGTATGTGCCTGCACGTTGTGTGTGTGTGTGTGTGTGTATGTATGCACCTGCACGTTGTGTGTGTGTGTGTGTGTATGCACCTGCACGTTGTGTGTGTGTGTGTGTGTGTGTGTGTGTGTGTGTGTGTGTGTGTGTGTGTGTGTGTGTGTGCCTGCACGTTGTGTGTGTGTGTGTGTGTTACCTGGCGGGGCCACCATGCGTTGCCACTTCTGGAAGAGACAGGTCTTGAGACAGTCCCTGGGGCTGAGGCTGTAGGTCTTGTGTCTGGACATCAGCTCCTGCATGGGCTCCAGAATCACACACAGCTACAGGAGAGACACATGACGGAAGGAGGGAGGGAGACTTGAGATGATAGAGAGACAAGACAACCATTCTTTGTGTAGTGGAAATTACCACCAGGTGTGAATTATTCATGACACGAAAGACAAGACTCTCTCTTCACACGATAACATGTCCTTCACAGTGGACTTCAGTCTAATGTTGTACTCTAGTTTTTAGGCCCGTCCAGAAACTCCCCTGGATATGAAAGGTTTGTTAGGTGGAAGCTGTACGGCAATATCAGGGGACAATATTAAACTACTACCCTACCTATCAGTACTATGTTAAACTACTACCCTACCTATCAGTACTATGTACTACCCTACCTATCAGTACTATGTACTACCCTACCTATCAGTACTATGTTAAACTACTACAATACCTATCAGTACTATGTTAAATTACTACCCTACCTATCAGTACTATGTACTACCCTACCTATCAGTACTATGTTAAACTACTACCATACCTATCAGTACTATGTACTACCCTACCTATCAGTACTATGTTAAACTACTACTATGCCTGTCAGTACTATGTTAAACTACTACCCTACCTATCAGTACTATGTACTACCCTACCTATCAGTACTATGTTAAACTACTACCCTACTTATCAGTACTGTTAAACTACTACCCTACCTATCAGTACTATGGTAAACTACTACCATACCTATCAGTACTATGTTAAACTACTACCATACCTATCAGTACTATGTTAAACTACTACCCTACCTATCAGTACTATATTAAACTACTACCTTACCTATCAGTACTATATTAAACTACTACCCTACCTATCAGTACTATATTAAACTACTACCCTACCTATCAGTACTATGTTAAACTACTATTATACCTATCAGTACTATATTAAACTACTACCCTACCTATCAGTACTATGTACTACCCTACCTATCAGTACTATGTACTACCCTACCTATCAGTACTATGTTAAACTACTACAATACCTATCAGTACTATGTTAAATTACTACCCTACCTATCAGTACTATGTACTACCCTACCTATCAGTACTATGTTAAACTACTACCATACCTATCAGTACTATGTACTACCCTACCTATCAGTACTATGTTAAACTACTACTATGCCTGTCAGTACTATGTTAAACTACTACCCTACCTATCAGTACTATGTACTACCCTACCTATCAGTACTATGTTAAACTACTACCCTACTTATCAGTACTGTTAAACTACTACCCTACCTATCAGTACTATGGTAAACTACTACCATACCTATCAGTACTATGTTAAACTACTACCATACCTATCAGTACTATGTTAAACTACTACCCTACCTATCAGTACTATATTAAACTACTACCTTACCTATCAGTACTATATTAAACTACTACCCTACCTATCAGTACTATGTTAAACTACTACTATACCTACCAGTACTATGTTAAACTACTACCCTACCTATCAGTACTATGTTAAACTACTACTATACCTACCAGTACTATGTTAAACTACTACCCTACCTATCAGTACTATATTAAACTACTACCCTACCTATCAGTACTATGTTAAACTACTACTCTACCTGTCAGTACTATGTTAAACTACTATTATACCTATCAGTACTATATTAAACTACTACCCTACCTATCAGTACTATGTTAAACTACTACTATACCTACCAGTACTATGTTAAACTACTACCCTACCTATCAGTACTATATTAAACTACTACCCTACCTATCAGTACTATAATAAACTACTACCCTACCTATCAGTACTATGTACTACCCTACCTATCAGTACTGTGTTAAACAACTACCCTACCTATCAGTACTATGTTAAACTACTACCCTACCTATCAGTACTATGTACTACCCTACCTATCAGTACTATATTAAACTACTACCCTACCTATCAGTACTGTGTTAAACAACTACCCTACCTATCAGTACTATATTAAACTACTACCCTACCTATCAGTACAATGTTAAACTACTACCCTACCTATCAGTACTATATTAAACTACTACCCTACCTATCAGTACTATATTATACTACCCTACCTATCAGTACTATGTTAAACTACTACCCTACCTATCAGTACTATGTTAAACTACTACCCTACCTACCAGTACTATGTTAAACTACTACAATACCTATCAGTACTATGTTAAACTACTACCCTACCTATCAGTACTATGTTAAACTACTACCCTACCTATCAGTACTATATTAAACTACTACTATACCTGTCAGTACTATGTTAAACTACTACCCTACCTATCAGTACTATGTTAAACTACTACTATACCTAGCAGTACTATGTTAAACTACTACCCTACCTATCAGTACTATATTAAACTACTACCATTCCTATCAGGAACATGATATCTTCTCACCATTACAATAAGAGGGGAGGATAGCATTGGGGGGGATGATATTTTTGGGTCTGCAACTTTCTCCCATATCATTATTCACAATTCATACTTGACTATCGGTAACCATGGTAGCATCCACATTAATGTTTTAGTGTTTAGAAATATATTCCATTCTTATTTGCAATAAAAGTGACTCTAAAATGACACAATACATTATTTAACATGAATTTATATCGGGAACAAAATCATCTGAAACGCAACCAAAACAAACAGAAAATGCAGCCAACCAGTTTGTAGAGTCACAAGCTTGATGTCGTCATTGTGTGACGGTAATATGGGACTACTTTAATACACACAAGTGAATTTATCCTCATACTTTTGGTCCCCTTGAAATGGGGGACTACGTAGGAAAAGTGCTGTAATTTCTAGACGGTTCAGCCGATATGGATGAACAAACCCTCAAATGAAAGCTGCCAGTTTGCACTTTAACCTCACAGTCATTGTATCATTTCATGTTTTCACTCCTGAATTAATTTACACTTTCCTAAACAAAGGGGTTACGACTATATTAAACTACTACCCTACCTATCAGTACTATGTACTACCCTACCTATCAGTACTATGTTAAACTACTACTATACCTGTCAGTACTATATTAAACTACTACTATACCTATCAGTACTATGTACTACCCTACCTATCAGTACTATGTACTACCCTACCTATCAGGACTATGTTAAACTACTACTTCAAACATAAAGCTGCCAGTTTGCACTTTAACCTCACAGTCATTGTATCATTTCATGTTTTCACTCCTGAATGAATTTACACTTTCCTAAACAAAGGGGCTACGACTATATTTTAGTTAACCAATTCTTATTCATCTTTAAAATAGAATTGACAGAGTATTGAGTAGATTGTTGACAAAAAAAAAAATACAATTAAATCTATTATTAAATCTATTTTACCTTGTAACAGAGTAACAGAAGAAATCCAAGGGGTATGAATACTTTTGCAAGGCACTGTATCAAGGTAGGATCTACGTTTGTTGTTGTTGTTGTTTGTGTGTACTCCCTGGGAGGTAGTGATCTATGTTTGTTGTTGTTTGTGTGTACTCCCTGGGAGGTAGTGATCTATGTTTGTTGTTGTTGATGTTTGTGTGTACTCCCTGGGAGGTAGTGATCTATGTTTGTTGTTGTTGATGTTTGTGTGTACTCACTGGGAGGTAGTGATCTATGTTTGTTGTTGTTTGTGTGTACTCCCTGGGAGGTAGTGATCTACGTTTGTTGTTGTTGTTGTTTGTGTGTACTCCCTGGGAGGTAGTGATCTATGTTTGTTGTTGTTGATGTTTGTGTGTACTCCCTGGGAGGTAGTGATCTACGTTTGTTGTTGTTGTTGTTTGTGTGTACTCCCTGGGAGGTAGGGATCTATGTTTGTTGTTGTTTGTGTGTACTCCCTGGGAGGTAGTGATCTACGTTTGTTGTTGTTGTTGTTTGTGTGTACTCCCTGGGAGGTAGTGATCTATGTTTGTTGTTGTTTGTGTGTACTCCCTGGGAGGTAGGGATCTATGTTTGTTGTTGTTTGTGTGTACTCCCTGGGAGGTAGTGATCTACGTTTGTTGTTGTTGTTGTTTGTGTGTACTCCCTGGGAGGTAGGGATCTATGTTTGTTGTTGTTTGTGTGTACTCCCTGGGAGGTAGTGATCTATGTTTGTTGTTGTTTGTGTGTACTCCCTGGGAGGTAGTGATCTACGTTTGTTGTTGTTGTTGTTTGTGTGTACTCCCTGGGAGGTAGGGATCTATGTTTGTTGTTGTTTGTGTGTACTCCCTGGGAGGTAGGGATCTATGTTTGTTGTTGTTGATGTTTGTGTGTACTCACTCGGAGGTAGGGATATATGTTTGTTGTTGTTGATGTTTGTGTGTACTCACTGGGAGGTAGGGATCTATGTTTGTTGTTGTTGATGTTTGTGTGTACTCACTGGGAGGTAGGGATCTATGTTTGTTGTTGTTGATGTTTGTGTGTACTCACTCGGAGGTAGTTGAGGGTGGAGTTAGACAGTCCACATCTGGTGATGTTCTTAGACAGCTGGTCTAACATCTGGGGGTCCTGGGCCTGTAGGGTTAGAGGTCAGGGGTTCGAGAGGTCAGGGGTTCGAGAGGTCAGGGGTCCGAGAGGTCAGGGGTTCGAGAGGTCGGACACCATGTATTGATCTGTCTACCATCGCTATTAGACAACAGGTGAATGTGTGTGTGTGTGTTTAACTCACGTGCATGGCCAGTATACTGCGCGGTATCATGTGTGTGTGTGTTTAACTCACGTGCATGGCCAGTATACTGCGTGGTATCATGTGTGTGTGTGTGTGTGTGTGTGTGTGTGTGTGTGTTTAACTCACGTGCATGGCCAGTATACTGCGTGGTATCATGTGTGTGTGTGTGTGTGTGTGTGTGTTTAACTCACGTGCATGGCCAGTATACTGCGCGGTATCATGTGTGTGTGTGTTTAACTCACGTGCATGGCCAGTATACTGCGCGGTATCATGTGTGTGTGTGTGTGTGTGTGTGTGTGTGTGTGTGTGTGTTTAACTCACGTGCATGGCCAGTATACTGCGCGGTATCGTGTGTGTGTGTGTGTGTGTGTGTGTGTGTGTGTGTGTGTGTGTTTAACTCACGTGCATGGCCAGTATACTGCGCGGTATCAGTTCGCGGTGCTGTCGGATGCTGAAGTGCCACGTCTTGATCCTCATCATGTCGTCAAACATGAACTCCAGGTACAGACGACCCTCCACACACACCTAAGAGGGGTCAGAGGTCAGGCTTGCACTTTCTACAAAAGGAGATCACCAAAGTTATGTTCAGAATATTTGTTGCGCGCAAAGATAGCAATTCGCCAGCAACTATGTGCCGAATCCTAGCATGACTTACATGTGTAGACTTTCACATAGAAGATGTACAGAACTCATTCAGTTGAGTTACAAATGCAGATTGTGATGTTAGGATTCTCCCTCATGTTTACAATAGTGTCCACAGGAAAGACATGGCCTACGCACACACACACGCACACGCGCGCACACACACACACACACACACACACACACACACACACAGACACACAGACAGGCACAGGCACAGACACAGACACAGACACAGACGCACGCACAGGCACAGGCACAGACACAGACACAGACACACACACACACCTGTGTGAACATGGGTTTTCCGTTCTGCGTAACCATGGTACACTGGTCACAGTCCAGCGAGACGAAGTTGTTGTGGAAGGACTCTTTGGGGTGCTTCAACACGTAGTAGAGGTCGGTGGCACCCCCCTCAAATATACTCCGGAAGTACCGCGGGATCAACGTCCGGCCAATCGCTGCGGAGGAGGAGGAGGAGACAGGAAGCAGAAGAACAGTGGAGCGTAAGTACACAACAACAGAGTCTCATAGGGTGGTTTCCCAGACACACATCAACCCTGGTCCTGAACTAATCAGCCAGATCACATCAACCCTGGTCCTGAACCAATCAGCCAGATCACATCAACCCTGGTCCTGAACCAATCAGCCAGATCACATCAACCCTGGTCCTGAACCAATCAGCCAGACACACATCAACCCTGGTCCTGAACCAATCAGCCAGATCACATCAACCCTGGTCCTGAACCAATCAGCCAGACACACATCAACCCTG
>NC_048581.1:14714224-14751724 GCF_013265735.2 Oncorhynchus mykiss | reverse complement strand
AGCAGAAATTGATGTAGGTCTGTGATATCTAGACCAGAAACATCCAGACTAGAAACGGTCAGTAAGTCTTACCCTATTCCAGGCTCCAGGTATGAGGGGGGGTACATGGGGGTTGGGCTGCAGAGAAAGAAAACACACTGTCAAGGAAACATCTAGTTTAATACTTGTCTTTCTCCACACAAAAATGTGAATTTTAACTGTTGCCTGTTATCTGTAAGAACCAGATGAGACAGTTAGCCTGGACATGTACCCCCCCAACACGCACACACACACACACATCATCCTGAGATCTGGACGAGCTAGCAGGACTTCCTGTAACAATCCATCTCAGGGGAGGAGCTAACCGCTCACCCCGACTCAGAAAGACACACACATACACAGCAGTCAAATCAATCACCCCGACTCAGAAAGACACACACATACACAGCAGTCAAATCAATCACCCCGACTCAGAAAGACACACACATACACAGCAGTCAAATCAATCACCCCGACTCAAAAAGACACACACATACACAGCAGTCAAATCAATCACCCCGACTCAAAAAGACACACACATACACAGCAGTCAAATCAATCACCCCGACTCAAAAAGACACACACACTCCAAAAAGCACCACAGAATGCAACAACGTTTCAGGTGTGTGTGCATCCTGCTCACCCCAGGTCTCTGTCCAGCATGGTGCCGGGGTGGAACGGGGGAAAGGAGCTGCCGTTGGGGGGCTCCTTTGGAGAGTACAGCTTGAATGACTTGGAGGAACAGCCTGAAAGACAGAGAGCATTACAACTGTAACGACTGAATACGGAGACGACAGAGAGCATTACAACTGTAACGACTGAATACAGAAAGACAGAGAGCATTACAACTGTAACGACTGAATACTGAAAGACAGAGAGCATTACAACTGTAACGACTGAATACAGAAAGACAGAGAGCATTACAACTGTAACGACTGAATACTGAAAGACAGAGAGCATTACAACTGTAACGACTGAATACTGAAAGACAGAGAGCATTACAACTGTAACGACTGAATACAGAAAGACAGAGAGCATTACAACTGTAACGACTGAATACTGAAAGACAGAGAGCATTACAACTGTAACGACTGAATACAGAAAGACAGAGAGCATTACAACTGTAACGACTGAATACAGAAAGACAGAGAGCATTACAACTGTAACGACTGAATACGGAGACGACAGAGAGCATTACAACTGTAACGACTGAATACTGAAAGACAGAGAGCATTACAACTGTAACGGCTGAATACGGAGACGACAGAGAGCATTACAACTGTAACGACTGAATACAGAAAGACAGAGAGCATTACAACTGTAACGACTGAATACAGAAAGACAGAGAGCATTACAACTGTAACGACTGAATACGGAGACGACAGAGAGCATTACAACTGTAACGACTGAATACGGAGACGACAGAGAGCATTACAACTGTAACGACTGAATACGGAGACGACAGAGAGCATTACAACTGTAACGACTGAATACTGAAAGACAGAGAGCATTACAACTGTAACGACTGAATACTGAAAGACAGAGAGCATTACAACTGTAACGACTGAATACGGAGACGACAGAGAGCATTACAACTGTAACGACTGAATACAGAAAGACAGAGAGCATTACAACTGTAACGACTGAATACTGAAAGACAGAGAGCATTACAACTGTAACGACTGAATACTGAAAGACAGAGAGCATTACAACTGTAACGACTGAATACAGAAAGACAGAGAGCATTACAACTGTAACGACTGAATACAGAAAGACAGAGAGCATTACAACTGTAACGACTGAATACAGAAAGACAGAGAGCATTACAACTGTAACGACTGAATACGGAGACGACAGAGAGCATTACAACTGTAACGACTGAATACAGAAAGACAGAGAGCATTACAACTGTAACGACTGAATACTGAAAGACAGAGAGCATTACAACTGTAACGACTGAATACAGAGACGACAGAGAGCATTACAACTGTAACGACTGAATACTGAAAGACAGAGAGCATTACAACTGTAACGACTGAATACTGAAAGACAGAGAGCATTACAACTGTAACGACTGAATACTGAAAGACAGAGAGCATTACAACTGTAACGACTGAATACTGAAAGACAGAGAGCATTACAACTGTAACGACTGAATACTGAAAGACAGAGAGCATTACAACTGTAACGACTGAATACGGAGACGACAGAGAGCATTACAACTGTAACGACTGAATACTGAAAGACAGAGAGCATTACAACTGTAACGGCTGAATACTGAAAGACAGAGAGCATTACAACTGTAACGGCTGAATACTGAAAGACAGAGAGCATTACAACTGTAACGACTGAATACAGAAAGACAGAGAGCATTACAACTGTAACGACTGAATACGGAGACGACAGAGAGCATTACAACTGTAACGACTGAATACTGAAAGACAGAGAGCATTACAACTGTAACGGCTGAATACGGAGACGACAGAGAGCATTACAACTGTAACGACTGAATACAGAAAGACAGAGAGCATTACAACTGTAACGACTGAATACAGAAAGACAGAGAGCATTACAACTGTAACGACTGAATACGGAGACGACAGAGAGCATTACAACTGTAACGACTGAATACGGAGACGACAGAGAGCATTACAACTGTAACGACTGAATACGGAGACGACAGAGAGCATTACAACTGTAACGACTGAATACTGAAAGACAGAGAGCATTACAACTGTAACGACTGAATACTGAAAGACAGAGAGCATTACAACTGTAACGACTGAATACGGAGACGACAGAGAGCATTACAACTGTAACGACTGAATACAGAAAGACAGAGAGCATTACAACTGTAACGACTGAATACTGAAAGACAGAGAGCATTACAACTGTAACGACTGAATACTGAAAGACAGAGAGCATTACAACTGTAACGACTGAATACAGAAAGACAGAGAGCATTACAACTGTAACGACTGAATACAGAAAGACAGAGAGCATTACAACTGTAACGACTGAATACAGAAAGACAGAGAGCATTACAACTGTAACGACTGAATACGGAGACGACAGAGAGCATTACAACTGTAACGACTGAATACGGAGACGACAGAGAGCATTACAACTGTAACGGCTGAATACGGAGACGACAGAGAGCATTACAACTGTAACGACTGAATACTGAGACGACAGAGAGCATTACAACTGTAACGACTGAATACGGAGACGACAGAGAGCATTACAACTGTAACGACTGAATACAGAAAGACAGAGAGCATTACAACTGTAACGACTGAATACGGAGACGACAGAGAGCATTACAACTGTAACGACTGAATACAGAAAGACAGAGAGCATTACAACTGTAACGACTGAATACAGAAAGACAGAGAGCATTACAACTGTAACGACTGAATACGGAGACGACAGAGAGCATTACAACTGTAACGACTGAATACGGAGACGACAGAGAGCATTACAACTGTAACGACTGAATACTGAAAGACAGAGAGCATTACAACTGTAACGACTGAATACTGAAAGACAGAGAGCATTACAACTGTAACGACTGAATACGGAGACGACAGAGAGCATTACAACTGTAACGGCTGAATACAGAAAGGCAGAGAGCATTACAACTGTAACGACTGAATACGGAGACGACAGAGAGCATTACAACTGTAACAACTGAATACGGAGACGACAGAGAGCATTACAACTGTAACGACTGAATACGGAGACGACAGAGAGCATTACAACTGTAACGACTGAATACTGAAAGACAGAGAGCATTACAACTGTAACGACTGAATACAGAAAGGCAGAGAGCATTACAACTGTAACGACTGAATACTGAGACGACAGAGAGCATTACAACTGTAACGACTGAATACAGAAAGGCAGAGAGCATTACAACTGTAACGACTGAATACAGAGACGACAGAGAGCATTACAACTGTAACGACTGAATACGGAGACGACAGAGAGCATTACAACTGTAACGACTGAATACGGAGAGACAGAGAGCATTACAACTGTAACGACTGAATACGGAGAGACAGAGAGCATTACAACTGTAACGACTGAATACGGAGACGACAGAGAGCATTACAACTGTAACGACTGAATACGGAGAGACAGAGAGCATTACAACTGTAACGACTGAATACGGAGACGACAGAGAGCATTACAACTGTAACGACTGAATACTGAGACGACAGAGAGCATTACAACTGTAACGACTGAATACAGAAAGACAGAGAGCATTACAACTGTAACGACTGAATACGGAGACGACAGAGAGCATTACAACTGTAACGACTGAATACGGAGACGACAGAGAGCATTACAACTGTAACGACTGAATACGGAGACGACAGAGAGCATTACAACTGTAACGGCTGAATACAGAAAGACAGAGAGCATTACAACTGTAACGACTGAATACAGAAAGACAGAGAGCATTACAACTGTAACGACTGAATACAGAAAGACAGAGAGCATTACAACTGTAACGACTGAATACGGAGAGGACAGAGAGCATTACAACTGTAACGGCTGAATACAGAAAGGCAGAGAGCATTACAACTGTAACGACTGAATACGGAGACGACAGAGAGCATTACAACTGTAACGACTGAATACGGAGACGACAGAGAGCATTACAACTGTAACGACTGAATACTGAAAGACAGAGAGCATTACAACTGTAACGACTGAATACAGAAAGACAGAGAGCATTACAACTGTAACGACTGAATACGGAGACGACAGAGAGCATTACAACTGTAACGACTGAATACTGAAAGACAGAGAGCATTACAACTGTAACGACTGAATACAGAAAGACAGAGAGCATTACAACTGTAACGACTGAATACAGAAAGACAGAGAGCATTACAACTGTAACGACTGAATACTGAAAGACAGAGAGCATTACAACTGTAACGACTGAATACTGAAAGACAGAGAGCATTACAACTGTAACGACTGAATACAGAGACGACAGAGAGCATTACAACTGTAACGGCTGAATACTGAAAGACAGAGAGCATTACAACTGTAACGACTGAATACTGAAAGACAGAGAGCATTACAACTGTAACGACTGAATACAGAAAGACAGAGAGCATTACAACTGTAACGGCTGAATACTGAAAGACAGAGAGCATTACAACTGTAACGACTGAATACAGAAAGACAGAGAGCATTACAACTGTAACGACAGAATACAGAGACGACAGAGAGCATTACAACTGTAACGACTGAATACGGAGACGACAGAGAGCATTACAACTGTAACGACTGAATACAGAGACGACAGAGAGCATTACAACTGTAACGACTGAATACGGAGACGACAGAGAGCATTACAACTGTAACGACTGAATACAGAAAGACAGAGAGCATTACAACTGTAACGACTGAATACAGAAAGACAGAGAGCATTACAACTGTAACGACTGAATACAGAAAGACAGAGAGCATTACAACTGTAACGACTGAATACAGAAAGACAGAGAGCATTACAACTGTAACGACTGAATACAGAAAGACAGAGAGCATTACAACTGTAACGACTGAATACGGAGACGACAGAGAGCATTACAACTGTAACGACTGAATACAGAAAGACAGAGAGCATTACAACTGTAACGACTGAATACTGAAAGACAGAGAGCATTACAACTGTAACGACTGAATACGGAGACGACAGAGAGCATTACAACTGTAATGACTGAATACAGAAAGACAGAGAGCATTACAACTGTAACGACTGAATACAGAAAGACAGAGAGCATTACAACTGTAACGACTGAATACAGAAAGACAGAGAGCATTACAACTGTAACGACTGAATACAGAGACGACAGAGAGCATTACAACTGTAACGACTGAATACAGAAAGACAGAGAGCATTACAACTGTAACGACTGAATACTGAAAGACAGAGAGCATTACAACTGTAACGACTGAATACGGAGACGACAGAGAGCATTACAACTGTAACGACTGAATACAGAAAGACAGAGAGCATTACAACTGTAACGACTGAATACTGAAAGACAGAGAGCATTACAACTGTAACGACTGAATACGGAGACGACAGAGAGCATTACAACTGTAACGACTGAATACGGAGACGACAGAGAGCATTACAACTGTAACGACTGAATACGGAGACGACAGAGAGCATTACAACTGTAACGACTGAATACTGAGATGACAGAGAGCATTACAACTGTAACGACTGAATACGGAGACGACAGAGAGCATTACAACTGTAACGACTGAATACGGAGACGACAGAGAGCATTACAACTGTAACGACTGAATACGGAGACGACAGAGAGCATTACAACTGTAACGACTGAATACAGAAAGACAGAGAGCATTACAACTGTAACGACTGAATACGGAGACGACAGAGAGCATTACAACTGTAACGACTGAATACAGAGACGACAGAGAGCATTACAACTGTAACGACTGAATACGGAGACGACAGAGAGCATTACAACTGTAACGACTGAATACGGAGACGACAGAGAGCATTACAACTGTAACGACTGAATACAGAAAGACAGAGAGCATTACAACTGTAACGACTGAATACTGAAAGACAGAGAGCATTACAACTGTAACGACTGAATACAGAGACGACGTACAGAACACATGATTAGTTATTATAGATCAAGTTGAAATGTGTCACTTCTTGGGCGACCAGACTACATCTGTTTACGACTTTACTTTCGGTGTTGTACACCGGCTTCAAATGGGAATTTCACAGCTATTTACATGGTACAATGAGTCTCCACACGACACCTGCTTGATTTGTCACATGAACTGAAATTAAGCGAACTATTAGAATTCTATCAACCAGGAAATAGCAGAGCGACATCTGCATAGTGCATCTGTAAGTGATCAGTGTGTGTGTGTGGACACTAGTAGGGACGACCAGTTCTGCCCTAGTTTCACTTGGCTGCACCCATTCACAGGTAAGCAGCAACACACACACACACACCACAGTTTTCCTAACATAAAAGGTACAGGACAACAATTTCCCGGGCCCAAACCAATAACTCTCATACACACTAGGCCTCTACCCTGTATCCCCTCTCCCATCACAGCCACCCCTCCTTCTACACCCCTAAACTGACCCCTTACACATTCTAACCCTCTCTCTATCATAACAACCATCTAGCCAGTCCTACCCCTCCTCTCTATCATAACAACCATCTAGCCAGTCCTACCCCTCCTCCTCTCCATCACAACAACCATCTAGCCAGTCCTACCCCTCCTCTCTCTATCAAAACAACCATCTAGCCAGTCCTACCTCGCCACCTCTCTATCATAACAACCATCAAGCCAGTCCAACCCTCCTCCTCTCTCTATCATAACAACCATCAAGCCAGTCCAACCCTCCTCCTCTCTCTATCATAACAACCATCTAGCCAGTCCTACCCCTCCTCCTCTCTATCATAACAACCATCTAGCCAGTCCTACCCCTCCTCCTCTCCATCATAACAACCATCTAGCCAGTCCTACCCCTCCTCCTCTCTCTATCATAACAACCATCTAGCCAGTCCTACCCCTCCTCCTCTCTATCATAACAACCATCTAGCCAGTCCTACCCCTCCTCCTCTCCATCATAACAACCATCTAGCCAGTCCTACCCCTCCTCCTCTCCATCATAACAACCATCTAGCCAGTCCTACCCCTCCTCCTCTCCATCATAACAACCATCTAGCCAGTCCTACCCCTCCTCCTCTCTCTATCATAACAACCATCTGGCCAGTCCTACCCCTCCTCTCTCTATCATAACAACCATCTAGCCAGTCCTACTCCTCCTCTATCATAACAACCATCTAGCCAGTCCTACCCCTCCTCCTCTCTCTATCATAACAACCATCTAGCCAGTCCTACCCCTCCTCCTCTTCATCACAACAACCATCTAGCCAGTCCTACCCCTCCTCTCTTTATCAAAACAACCATCTAGCCAGTCCTACCCCTCCTCCTCTCTCTATCATAACAACCATCTAGCCAGTCCTACTCCTCCTCTATCATAACAACCATCTAGCCAGTCCTACCCCTCCTACTCTCTCTATCATAACAACCATCTAGCCAGTCCTACCCCTCCTCTCTCTATCATAACAACCATCTAGCCAGTCCTACTCCTCCTCTATCATAACAACCATCTAGCCAGTCCTACCCCTCTTCCTCTCTCTATCATAACAACCATCTAGCCAGTCCTAACCCTCCTCCTCTTCATCACAACAACCATCTAGCCAGTCCTACCCCTCCTCTCTTTATCAAAACAACCATCTAGCCAGTCCTACCCCTCCTCCTCTCTCTATCATAACAACCATCTAGCCAGTCCTACTCCTCCTACTCTCTCTATCACAACAACCATCTAGCCAGTCCTCCCCCTCCTCTCTTTATCAAAACAACCATCTAGCCAGTCCTACCCCTCCTCCTCTTCATCACAACAACCATCTAGCCAGTCCTACCCCTCCTCCTCTCTCTATCATAACAACCATCTAGCCAGTCCTACCCCTCCTACTCTCTCTATCATAACAACCATCTAGCCAGTCCTACCCCTCCTCTCTTTATCAAAACAACCATCTAGCCAGTCCTACCCCTCCTTTCTTTATCAAAACAACCATCTAGCCAGTCCTACCCCTCCTCTCTATCATAACAACCATCTAGCCAGTCCTACCCCTCCTCCTCTCTCTATCATAACCATCTAGCCAGTCCTACCCCTCCACCTCCTCTATCATAACAACCATCTAGCCAGTCCTACCCCTCCACCTCCTCTATCATAACAACCATCTAGCCAGTCCTACCCCTCCTATCTATCATAACAACCACCTAGCCAGTCCTACCCCTCCTCCTCTCTCTATCATAACAACCATCTAGCCAGTCCTACCCCTCCTCCTCTCTCTATCATAACAACCATCTAGCCAGTCCTACCCCTCCTACTCTCTATCATAACAACCATCTAGCCACGCTGCCTGACCCTGGACCAGAGGTCACACACACAGCCACACTGCCTGACCCTGGACCAGAGGTCACACACACAGCCTGACCCTGGACCAGAGGTCACACACACAGCCTGACCCTGGACCAGAGGTCACACACACAGCCACGCTGCCTGACCCAGAGGTCACTCCCACAGCCACGCTGCCTGACCCTGGACCAGAGGTCACACACACAGCCTGACCCTGGACCAGAGATCACACACACAGCCTGACCCTGGACCAGAGGTCACACACACAGCCTGACCCTGGACCAGAGGTCACACACACAGCCACGCTGCCTGACCCTGGACCAGAGGTCACACACACAGCCACGCTGCCTGACCCAGAGGTCACTCCCACAGCCACGCTGCCTGACCCTGGACCAGAGGTCACACACACAGCCTGACCCTGGACCAGAGTTCACACACACAGCCACGCTGCCTGACCCTGGACCAGAGGTCACACACACAGCCACGCTGCCTGACCCTGGACCAGAGGTCACACACACAGCCTGA
This sequence comes from Oncorhynchus mykiss, assembly GCF_013265735.2. Classification (NCBI taxonomy): domain Eukaryota; kingdom Metazoa; phylum Chordata; class Actinopteri; order Salmoniformes; family Salmonidae; genus Oncorhynchus; species Oncorhynchus mykiss. The sequence goes on along the minus strand of NC_048581.1, from coordinate 14,742,168 downwards.
CTCTGGACCAGAGGTCACACACACAGCCTGACTCTGGACCAGAGGTCACACACACAGCCTGACCCTGGACCAGAGGTCACACACACAGCCTGACCCTGGACCAGAGGTCACACACACAGCCATGCTGCCTGACCCTGGACCAGAGGTCACACACACAGCCTGACCCTGGACCAGAGGTCACTCCCACAGCCACGCTGCCTGACCCTGGACCAGAGGTCACTCCCACAGCCACGCTGCCTGACCCTGGACCAGAGGTCACACACACAGCCACGCTGCCTGACCCTGGACCAGAGGTGTGTGTGTGTGTCGCCCTACTCATTGTTGATGTCTCCCACCTCATCTCACATAGTCTGCTGTATAGGCTATCTAATAATAATAACAACAACAACAACAACAACAGCAAGCCATTTAGCAGATGCTTTAATCCAACAACACTTATGTGACTGATGATGATGATGATGATGATGAGACTGATTCCTTGGTGATGTTGTGTTCATAGACCTATAGTGTGAATATTAACACCATCATCTCTCCTCCGAGCCTACAATCTCCGAGGCTACAATCTCCGAGGCTACAATCTCCGAGGCTACAATCTCCGAGGCTACAATCTCCGAGGCTACAATCTCCGAGGCTATATCACAGTCAGAGTGCAGTAGAACTGCAGTATGCTGCAAAAAAAGTCCAAAATAACACTTGTTTTACTGCAGTACATTTGCAGTGTAACTGCAGTTAGAGTGCAGTATAGTAATACATATAATATATATATACAGTAATATATAATAATACACACAATGATATAGTATATTCTGCAATTAGTGCGTCCAGAATATCACAGTCGACTGCGGTCAATGCACTTTTACTGCAGTTTTGAAACTGCAATCTTTTTAGGTGTTTGGACAAATTGGGCATTAACATTTACTTAGCGAGCGCTCTGATATACCACGGCTGTCAGCCAATCAGCATTCAGCACTCGATCCCCCCAGTTTAGAATGAAATGTGGAGTGGAGCTTTATAGTCAGCGCCCCGCCTACCTTCAAAATGATTCACCAATCAGCAATTATTCTAAAACACATCGTTTGTCGCAATAAATAAAGTTACACAAGAAAAACAGTCCACCTGTCGACACGTCTCCTGTATCTGCCCTGTCCCTACACGTGTCCCAAAGCTGTCCCTGACACGTGTCCCAAAGCTGTCCCTGACACGTGTCCCAAAGCTGTCCCTGACACGTGTCCCAAAGCTGTCCCTGACACGTGTCCCAAAGCTGTCCCTGACACCTGTCCCAAATCTGTCCCTTACACGTGTCCCAAAGCTGTCCCTGACACGTGTCCCAAAGCTGTCCCTTACACGTGTCCTAAAGCTGTCCCTGACACGTGTCCCAAAGCTGTCCCTTACACGTGTCCCAAAGCTGTCCCTGACACGTGTCCCAAAGCTGTCCCTGACACGTGTCCTAAAGCTGTCCCTGACACGTGTCCCAAATCTGTCCCTTACACGTGTCCCAAAGCTGTCCCTCACACGTGTCCCAAAGCTGTCCCTGACACGTGTCCCAAATCTGTCCCTTACACGTGTCCCAAAGCTGTCCCTTACACGTGTCCTAAAGCTGTCCCTGACACGTGTCCCAAAGCTGTCCCTGACACGTGTCCCAAAGCTGTCCCTTACACGTGTCCCAAAGCTGTCCCTTATACGTGTCCCAAAGCTGTCCGTTACACGTGTCCCAAAGCTGTCCCTTATACGTGTCCCAAAGCTGGCCCCTACGCGTGTCCCAAAGCTGGCCCCTACGCGTGTCCCAAAGCTGGCCCCTACGCGTGTCCCAAAGCTGGCCCCTACGCGTGTCCCAAAGCTGGCCCCTACGCGTGTCCCAAAGCTGGCCCCTACGCGTGTCCCAAAGCTGGCCCCTACTTGACAGTTGCCATGACGATGACAAGGGAAGGAGTGGATGTGGGTGATTTTTGCTTTGTCTTAACCACACTGTACCCTCTGACTGACACACACACACACACCTCCCTGACATCAACAGAACACAATCACACACCGACACACACACACCTCCCTGACATCAACAGAACACAATCACACACCGACACACACACACCTCCCTGACATCAACAGAACACAATCACACACCGACACACACACACACACACCTCCCTGACATCAACAGAACACAATCACACACCGACACACATCGACACACTCACACCTCCCTGACATCAACAGAACACAATCACACACCGACACACACACACACACCTCCCTGACATCAACAGAACACAATCACACACCGACACACACACACACACACACCTCCCTGACATCAACAGAACACAATCACACACACACACCTCCCTGACATCAACAGAACACAATCACACACACACCTCCCTGACATCAACAGAACACAATCACACACACACACACCTCCCTGACATCAACAGAACACAATCACACACCGACACACACACACCTCCCTGACATCAACAGAACACAATCACACACCGACACACACACACTCACACCTCCCTGACATCAACAGAACACAATCACACACCGACACACACACACTCACACCTCCCTGACATCAACAGAACACAATCACACACCGACACACACACACACACCTCCCTGACATCAACAGAACACAATCACACACACACCTCCCTGACATCAACAGAACACAATCACACACCGACACACACTCAACAGGACAGCGTAGCATGCCTATTCAGAACATCCTCCATCAATCTACCTGTCAAAGCCACAGCCGGCAGGGTGGTGGTAACACAATGGTAGTGAACTCCCTCGACCTCCCAAGCCCCTCCTCCTCCTTCTGTACTATGACACCAAGCCACTCCTCCTCCTCCTGTGCTGTGACACCAAGCCCCTCCCCCTCCTGTACTGTGTACACTGAGTATCTTCCCACCCACACACAGACACCAAGCCTCTCAGAACAACAAAGAGGAAAGGTCCCTCCTTCCTCTCTGACAACAAGCAGTTTCAACTCGCATTTTGCATTTGAGGTTTGGTCCAACAGAATGGGTGAGATGGAGAGAGACATGTTATTTTACTGTAATAGAGGAGTTAACCTTTCTAACTAAGACCCTTTATATGTCTCAACTCCCACCGTGTAGAGCAGACCCTCCTAAAACGGGAGAATCAATCAACATGTATCTCAGTTTCTGTCACGTGGCATTGTGGTACCACGTACCGCTAGCAGCATTTAAGCCACATGCTGTTATGTGCTAGCTGTCTAGTCCAGTGGTTCCCATCCGGGGATACTAGGACCCCTGGGGGTACCTGGCCTATCCACAGGGGAGCTTGAGAAGACTGATGAGACCACAGGCCTACTGGTGAAAGGTACATGAGAGGTAGTCCAGGCAGAGCAACATTCAGTTGGTGGTACAGTAACCGTAAAAGGTTAGGAACGACTGGTCTAGTCTTCTAAATGTGCAATGGGCATAAAAAAAACATTATATAAGGATTTGGCAACTTGTTCTCGTTCTGAGAAATAAGCATCTTCTCATCCAGGAAGCCACTTGACTTCAACGTCTTAACAAAATGAACAGGCTGTTGTTCCAACAGATGGAGACGGACAGGGGGGTGTATTCATAACAGTTCAACTGTTACACCTTGTTAGCAAGCAGTTTTTTTTTTTAACTAGGCAAGTCAGTTAAGAACAAATTCTTATTTACAATGACGGCCCACCCCAGCCAAACCCGGAAGGCCGCCGGGCCAATTGTGCGCTGCCCTATGGGACTCCCAATCATGGCTGGTTGTGATACAGCCTGGAATCGAACCAGGGTCTGTAGTGACGCCTCTAGCACTGAGATGCAGTGCCTTAGACCGCTGCGCTCCTCGGGAGCTAAATATAAATATTAGCTGGCTACTCACTAGGACCTGGGCTTGTGCTTGAGAGATTATTTATGAGTTCATTTTCTATACTGCCTGCTCCCAGAAGTTGGCCATTATTAGTGCACGGAGCTGGTTACATTTGTAACAAAAAGGGGATTTTCATAGACAGACTTGAAAGCCAGGGAGTATTGCAAAAAAATGTCATTTTTAGTAGTTCTTATGGTTGTGGAAGGCTTATATTTAACCAAGGAAACATTTGACAAGCCCTGAATTCATTAGATTATTGCTGACTGTTTAAAACGCAGTGTATTGACCTTTATTTGCGCAACAACTCTTGTTTAGAGAAAATGTTTTTTAAAAAAATAGATATCGGCCATAAGTATATAAAAAAATATATGGTTTTTAGGCCATATCCCAACTCTGTGGAATGCCAATAACCCTGCGATAATAGCTGCATCACAACAAAATGAATGGATACATTAATTAATTAAGATTATTTCCATTACAAGCTAAAAGACTGCAGTACAAACCCATTAGCTCTGATCCTTCACTTTGTGTGTGTGTGGGTGTGGGTGTGTGTGTGTGTGTGTATAGAGAACCATTAGCTCCGTTCCTTTACATGGTGGTAAACGATGGGTCAGTCCTAATCAAATCAGCAACAAGCCACACTTCCTCTGCTGCAAATTACCCTCTCTACAACAACACACACACACACACACACACACACACACACACACACACACACACACACACACACACACACACACACACACACACACACTTCCTCTGCTGCAAATTACCCTCTCTACAACAACAACACACACACACACACACACACACACACACACACACACACACACTGGGGGGGGGGGCAACTTCCTGTCTTTGAGATGTGATGGTGGTGGTAATCTGATTTCCCCGACTGTAAATCTGACCTGTCATCAGATCAGGGAGCCAAACACAACATTCTCAGAGGTTTTCCATTCGAGAATTCACGATTACAACTAAAGCCTAAACCTTCACGAGTATATAATAAATAAATTCCATTCTAGATTCTAAAACCAGCATTTCACAAACTACAAAGACTCTAGACTAGAATGGCTACATTCGAAGTTGATAGTTGGAGTATTTCTAATTGGATAACAAATTAAATAGCTAGCTAGATTGTTTACAAGAAAGCGTGTACTACAGTAGTAGTCAGCTACAAGTACAAGGACAGTAGTGTTTGTCAACAAAGTGACAAGCATCAGCTGTGGCTACATGAGAAGTCAGCTAGCTCCAAGCTAACTGGCTAGCTACAATGTTACATGTAGTTAGCATTACAAGCTAGCTACATCCGAACGCCGGGGGTTCACAATATTGTTGCAAAATGCATCGATTGGGTAGCTGCATTTGATGATAAATTGACGTAACTGCAACAGTAGCAAACCGGTGATAGGACATCTTCAATCAAAACAAAGCCATACAAAATCGCTGACTACACACAACAGCGACGTAGCAGGCCCAACACACAGCTAACGCTCAACTAGCCGCCTCCAGTTACCTTCTCTGGCAGATGGCTAGCTAACGTGCTAACCAGTTAACATTTAGAATTGTTATAGCAAAAATGTAAAAAGATACGCGCAAAGTACAACCATGCACATACATTGCAGAAATGTATATTTTCTTTTTTTAATAAAACGTTAGAAATGATTATAATAGAAATAGACGTTTGCGTTTGACCAATGTAACCCTTTACCTGCAAGAGAAGTCCCAACCAAAGAATGATGTTTACAGAACTGGGCGAGTAGCTACCGTGTAGCACGCTCCTTGCGTAAAACGCTACGGTGGCTGACTGGTTCGTCGTAACGTAGTACGTCCCACGTTTTTAGAATAAACCAACAAATATTATAACGGGAATACTGGACCAGAAAATACGGACAATGAGAAATAGGTTATTTTATCCCTCATGAGGCCTTGTCGGTGGACACAAGCCTGCAGTCGATTTTACGTACAGACCCAGATAAGTCCTTTGTTCGTGGGAAAACATGAACAATAGCTCTTGGCCCTCCCTCCTCCTTCTCTCTCTCTCTCTCTCTCTCTCTCTCAAGCGCTCACTCGCTTGTGCGCTGCTCCTCTCCTCCAGTCCAGTCACCCGCTCTCTCTCTCTATCCTTAGAATGAAAGATCCGGTAGAACGAGAGAACATCGCCCGCCGCCTCCTTACTCTCGTACCCTATCCAGTCTCCCTTCCCCCTCTGTCCTTCTACAACACAGCGCATAGGTTGTTGGCTACGCATTTTTTCTGTACCATCGCTGAGCTCTCTCTATCGCCATAACTGACATGTATGGAAATTGACCTAGTCCTCAGAGAGAAAACCTTCTGCGACAGAACCGAACAGAGACGCGTGTTAGGCTAATTATGGTCGAACAATAATGGAATAGTGCGATGATGGGCGAAATTAGATTTGTTGTCATGAAATTAAAGGCAAAGCAATCGCCATCACTAGGTGTCATCGCCTAGTTTAAATATTGGTCTTGAATTCATTGACACGGTCTCCTCTAGATCAATCGTTTTTTGGGGGGTGGGGGGGCTAAACAGATCAAATTGACTGTCCCAATTGAACAGGAGATTATACTACACACGTCTGGGGACTTTAATGACTCCCCCCCCAAAATAATGTTTTTATAAATTACATCTTGAAACACTAACAACTAGTGTTCAACATAAACTTTTGTGAAAGATATAGACAAATAATGTATGCACATGTGTAGACTATGTGATAAACTCATAGATAGGCCTATTAATGTCATTGCCAATGGATTTACGTACAGAATAATACAAAATGCTCTGAGACCATGTTCTATTGCCCATATAAACCTTCTCCATAAAGAACAAATCATACTAAATCCTAAGAGGTTTACAGCTTAACTTGTAGGTGTGAAAAGCTTTAAAACATTGCTGTGTGTGTCTACTTACAGCAATATAGTATACACACGTTCACACACAGCTTTTGCTTGCCACCTCAACAGTTAACTAAAATCAGACACACACATACACACACACAAATGCACACAATAACACACACACACACACACACACACACACACACACACACACACACACACACACACACACACACACACACACACACACACACACACACACACACAGCTTTTGCTCGCCACCTCAACAGTTAACTAAAATCAGACACACATACACACACACAAATGCACACAATAACACACACACACACACACACACACACACACACACACACACACACACACACACACACACACACACACACACACACACACACACACACACACACACACACACACAGCTTTTGCTGGCCGCCTCAACAGTCAACTAAAAAACACTAAGCTGAAAGGAGAAGCAGTAGAACACTTAATCCTCCTAAATCACATTTTAATCATATATGGAGAAGAGAGGGAGAGAAAGAGGGAAGGAGAGGAAGGAGAGGGAGAGAAATAGGGAAGGAGAGGAAGGAGAGGGAGAGAAAAAGGGAAGGAGAGGAAGGAGAGGGAGAGAAAGAGGGAAGGAGAGGAAGTAGAGGGAGAGAAAGAGGGAAGGAGAGGAAGGAGAGGGAGAGAAAGAGGGAAGGAGAGGAAGGAGAGGGAGAGAAAGAGGGAAGGAGAGGAAGGAGAGGGAGAGAGAGGAAAGGGAGAGAGAAAGAGAGATCCACATGTGTCCATACGGGTGGGATTAAAAAATAACAAGAGTCAAGACCATGTCAGTCTGTGTGTGTGTGTGTGTGTGTGTGTGTGTGTGTGTGTGTGTGTGTGTGTGTTACACAGAAAATACAGAGGGTGTCAGGGTGATACAGACGTTGTAAGCCAGTAGCAGCAAAGAGGGTAGAATTCCAAGATGTTATTTTCCTCAAAATGTAAGTGGGGAGGCAAAATAATAAATAGGTCAGCACTGAGTTTTTGACATGTTGGGGGGGTCTAGCTCTCCTCTCCTTAAGATAATAGAAGGGGGGGAGAAAGGAGGGGGCAGAGAGAGACAGACAGACAGAGAGCGAGATAGAAAGACAGGGAGAGAGAGAGAGAGAAAGAGAGAGACGGAAGGAGAGAGAGAGAGAGAAGCCCCCCCAAGCCTGAGCCTGGTGACCCCCACACACAGGGATTAACCCTCACCATGTACCATTTCAATAGGAGAGCCTTGCACACACATGCTCTCTCTCTCTCTCTCTCTCTCTCTCTCTGTCTCTCTCTCTCTCTCTCTCTCTCTCTCTCTCTCGCTCACACACCCACACACACACACACACACACACACACACAGAGAGAGACACGAGGATTAACCCCTGTGTGTTTATCTGAACGGCTGACTCTTAGCTCCTCTCCAGTTGTGACACCATTGACTGGGGTGTGTTACCATGGTTACAAAGGCCAGTGAATATTAGAAAGGCACATCCACATCACTATGTCATAGTGCCTCTGACAGACTACTTCCCCTCCCCCAAACACAGCACACACGCACAAGCACGCATACACATACATGCACACACACACACAACTAAAGCACCCCAGACCACTCCCTACTCACTTCCCCGCCACTTCCCCCCAACATGTGAGCTACTACACACTCACACACACACATACAAACTTTCAGTCTCACGCCTAATGCTGTGTGTAGCTGTTATTATACATAGTAATAATGGATTAAGAAATATAATGAATCAAAAAGTCTGTCCACTGAAATACCACAGTACATCCTGAGATGACATAGTTTAGATCTGTCAATACTGGAATTACATCCATATGTCTGGTATCACTTTACTTGACCCCTTTGTCATAATGCTACATATTAGTGTCATAATGCTACATATTAGTGTCATAATGCTACATAATAGTGTCATAATGCTACATAACAATGTCATAATGCTACATAACAATGTCATAATGCGACATAACACTGTCATAATACTACATGGCACTGTCAGAATGCTACATAACACTGTCAGAATGCTGCATAACAGTGTCATGATGCTACATAGCACTGTCATAATACTACTTACAGTACATAACAGGGAGAGAGAGAGACTCACCTGCTCCAGTCTCTATTTGCTCAGTCATTGCCATTGTGTTACCTCACAGTTCTACACTACCATGACTAACTGACAATACTGGACCACTTCTCTCTCTCTCTCTCTCTCTCTCTCTCTCTCTCTCTCTCTCTCTCTCTCTCTCTCTCTCTCTCTCTCTCTCTCTCTCTCTCCTCTCTCTCTCTCTCTCTCTCTCTCTCTGATATCTCCTATCCCCAGGCTGGCGCAGCAGAGGGGCATTTGTGTGTGTATTACTCCTCCACTCCCCTGTCAACAGGAAGCTAAACGACACACACGCCTGTCAACGTTCTGATAACAACCGTCTCCCTCTCCCTGCCCACCCCCGGAGTAGCACCAACTCTGCCCTAGACACTGATCTAATGGCAGTTTTATATTACTCATCAAATGGTTCAAGTTTGGAACTGATCCTAGAACTGTGCCTAAGGGTGAGTGTAGATCATTGGCCAATCCCTGCCCTAGCTGCTTTATTGAATGTCAGTTTTATATTCTCTGTAAATTGGTTAAGGTTAAGCTCGGAGGAGAGGAAGCTGATCCTAGATCTGTGCCTATGGTAATGACCACCCAGAGGCCCACCAGTGTTTAGGGGCGGGATGTTAAAATTATTTATTTTGTTAGACTTATATTCTTTCGGTAATATACAAAAATAGAGCTACATACATCTACAGTTGAAGTCGGAAGTTTACATACACTTAGGTTGGAGTCATTAAAACTTGTTTTTCAACCATATTTCAACCACTTTCTTGTTAACAAACTATAGTTTTGGCAAGTCGGTTAGGACATCCACTTTGTGTATGACACAAGTCATTTTTCCAACAATTGTTTACAGACAGATTATTTCACTTAAAATTCACTGTATGACAATTCCAGTGGGTCAGAAGTTCACATACACTAAGTTGACTGTGCCTTTAAACAGCTTGGAACATTCCATAAAATAATGTAATGTCTTTAGAATCTTCTGATAGTCTAATTGACATCATTTGAGTCAATTGGAGGTGTACCTGTGGATGTATTTCAAGGCCTACCTTCAAACTCAGTGCCTCTTTGCTTAACATCAGGGGAAAATCAAAATAAATCAGCCAAGACCTCATAAAAAAAATTGTAGACCTCCACAAGTCTGGTTCATCCTTGGGAGCAATTACCAAATGCCTGAAGGTACCACGTTCATCTGTACAAACAATAGTACGCAAGTATAAACACCATGGGAACACGCAGCCGTCATTCCGCTCAGGAAGGAGACGCATTCTGTCTCCTAGAGATGAACGTACTTTGGTGTGAAAAGTGCAAATCAATCCCAGAACAACAGCAAAGGACCTTGTGAAGATGCTGGAGGAAACAGGTACAAAAGTATCTATATCCACAGTAAAACGGGTCCTACATCGACATAACCTGAAAGGCCGCTCAGCAAGGATGAAGCCACTACTCCAAAACCGCCATAAAAAAAGCCAGACTACAGTTTGCAACTGCACATGGGGACAAAGATGGGACTTTTTGGAGAAATGTACTCTGGTTAAACAATTTAAAGGCAATGCTACCAAATACTTATTGAGTGTATGTAAACTTCTGACCCACTGGGAATGTGATGAAAGAAATAAAAGCTGAAATAAATCATTCTCTCTACTATTATTCTGACATTTCACATTCTTAAAATAAAGTGGTGATCCTAACTGACCTAAAACAGAGAATTCTTACTAGGATTAAATGTCAGGAATTGTGGAAAAACTGAGTTTAAATGTATTTGGCTAAAGTGTATGTAAACTTCCGACTTCAACTGTACATATGAAATCCACCATCACGTCCAATCTCCTACTACCGCCTGGAGCCAGCTTGTTACCCTTAGGATATCCCCCTACCCCAGTGTGGTAGACTGTGCCCTGATCACAGATTAATGTTGGGGATCTAGAAGGAAATCCCAAAGATCTGTCTGATACAACATTCTGAATGATCACAGAACAGTCATAAAACATACTGTCACAGACTGTCTTTGATACTGCTGCGTAGCTATTCATGTTCTGAGAGACACACAGACACACACACACACACACACACACACACATATATATATTCGTGCCAGTCTGCCAGTCTGAGTAGTGGCTGTTCTGTGTTATTGCGCCCTCCTGTGGCACAATATGACACTGCATTTATTTTCATTCAGCTTAACTCTCTCTCTCTCTTTCGCACACACACACACACGGACGCACACACATGGACACACACACACACATGGACACACACACACGTGGACACGCACACGCACACGCACACACACACACACACACACACACACACACACACACACACACACACACACACACACACACACACAGGCTGAATTCTCTAGTAAGGATTTGTCCGACTCAACCAGCCAGAACACTTCCAATACAACTGCGCCATTGAAATGGTCCAGTGTTTGTATGACGTGTATCTGGGTGACATGAACAACAATAACGGTTCAGTTTGTTGTGATGTTATTATAATACATGAGTCATTCATAATAATATGTCAGGTAAATAACATTCAGTATGAATACCTGCTGATGAATTGTGATATCCTACCATCTGAACGGTACAGTGTGGGTGTGTATGAGTCAGTGTGTGTAAAACTAGTGCTGTCCTGCGTGGTGTGTGGTGTGTGTCTGCTTACAGGGCTGAGGAGAGGAGAGGAGAGGAGGGGAGATGACAGTGCCCTGATGCTCTGTCCTCCCTGCTGGATGCTAGAGGCCATTTTGTTCCTGATCTCACAGAGAGAGAGACAGGTCTCGGCCAATGACAGCTCAGGTCTGGCTCGGATCGGGCCAATGACAGCTCAGCTTGGCAGAAAACACCGAAACACTCAGTCTGGGTGGGAGGGATAGAGTGAGTGTCGTTTCTCTCTCTCTCTCTGCCTACTGGCTGCCTGCTCCCTCTCTCCCCTATCACCTCTCTTTCCTCCCACTTTCTCTCTCCCTTGCCTCTCTCCCAACCTCCCTCCCTCCCTCTCTCTCCCCCATCCCTCTCCTCCCTTCTCTCTTGTTGTGCAACCCTCCCTCTTAAAAGAACAGGCTGAGAGAGGCTTTGTGAGGTTGCTGTTGTGCAACCCCCCCCCCTCTCTCTCTGTCTCTCTCCCTCTCTCGCTCTCGCTCTCTACGCCTCTCTCTCTCTGTCTCTCTCCCTATCTACCTCTCTCGCTCTTGCTCTCTACGCCTCTCTCTCTCTGTCTCTCTCCCTATCTACCTCTCTCGCTCTCTACGCCTCTCTCTCGCTATGCCTCTCTCTCGCTCTGCTCTCTCTCTACGCCTCTCTCTCTCTGCTCTCTGTTTCTGCTTTAACTCATTTTTCCTGCTAATCAAGAACGTACCATGTGACTTTCTGCATGAGAGGGCACAGTCCTCCCTTACTCGCTCTATCCCTCCCTCATTCCCTTCCTCCCTTCGCTCTGTGCACCCAGCGTGTGCAAGCAATAAGTGGAGTCAGAGAGGAGGGTGGGAGAAAGGACAGAGAGAGATATGGTTCAGAAGAACAGGCAGAAGGGAGGGTGAAGGAGAGAGAACGAGGGAATAAGAGAGAGCGAGAGAGAGGACAGGATGATTAGATAGGAAGAAAGAGAGAGAGTATAGTATATTGCTGAGGAGGTGCCAGGTAGAGAGAGAGTATAGTATATTACTGAGGAGATGCTAGGAAGAAAGAGAGAGAGTATAGTATATTACTGAGGAGGTGCTAGGTAGAAAGAGAGTATAGTATATTGCTGAGGAGGTGCTAGATAGAGAGAGAGTACAGTAAATTGCTGAGGAGGTGCTAGGTAGAGAGAGAGAGAGAGTATAGTATATTGCTGAGGAGGTGCCAGGTAGAAAGAGAGTATAGTATATTACTGAGGAGGTGCTAGATAGAGAGAGAGAGTATATTGCTGAGGAGGTGCTGGGTAGAAAGAGAGAGAGTATAGTATATTGATGAGGAGGTGCTAGGTAGAGAGAGAGAGAGTATAGTATATTACTGAGGAGGTGCTAGGTAGAGAGAGAGAGAGAGAGAGAGAGAGAGAGAGAGAGTATAGTATACTACTGAGGAGGTGCCAGGTAGAGAGATAGTATAGTATATTGCTGAGGAGGTGCTAGGTAGAGAGATAGTATAGTATATTGCTGAGGAGGTGCTAGGTAGAAAGAGAGTATAGTATATTATGAGGAGGTGCTAGGTAGAGAGAGAGACAGAGAGTATAGTATATTTCTGTGGAGGTGCTAGGTAGAAAGAGAGAGAATATAGTATATTACTGAGGAGGTGCTAGGTAGAGAGAGAGAGTATAGTATATTTCTGTGGAGGTGCCAGGTAGAGAGATAGTATAGTATATTACTGAGGAGGTGCCAGGTAGAGAGATAGTATAGTATATTGCTGAGGAGGTGCTAGGTAGAAAGAGAGTATAGTATATTATGAGGAGGTGCTAGGTAGAGAGAGAGACAGAGAGTATAGTATATTTCTGTGGAGGTGCTAGGTAGAAAGAGAGAGAATATAGTATATTACTGAGGAGGTGCTAGGTAGAGAGAGAGAGTATAGTATATTTCTGTGGAGGTGCCAGGTAGAGAGATAGTATAGTATATTACTGAGGAGGTGCCAGGTAGAGAGATAGTATAGTATATTGCTGAGGAGGTGCTAGGTAGAAAGAGAGTATAGTATATTATGAGGAGGTGCTAGGTAGAGAGAGAGACAGAGAGTATAGTATATTTCTGTGGAGGTGCTAGGTAGAAAGAGAGAGAATATAGTATATTACTGAGGAGGTGCTAGGTAGAGAGAGAGAGTATAGTATATTTCTGTGGAGGTGCAAGGTAGAGAGAGAGAGTATAGTATATTACTGAGGAGGTGCTAGGTAGAAAGAGAGAGAGAGTATAGTATATCACTTAGGAGGTGCTAGGTAGAGAGAGAGAGAGTATACTATATTACTGAGGAGGTGCTAGGTAGAGAGAGAGAGAGTATAGTATATTACTTAGGAGGTGCTAGGTAGAGAGAGCGAGAGTATACTATATTATTGAGGAGGTGCTAGGTAGAGAGTGAGAGAGTATAGTATATTACTGAGGAGGTACTAGGTAGAGAGAGAGAGAGAGTATACTATATTACTGAGGAGGTGCTAGGTAGAGAGAGAGAGAGTATAGTATATTGCTGAGGAGATGCTAGGTAGAAAGAGAGAGAATTTAGTATATTACTGAGGAGGCTCCAGGTAGAGAGAGAGTATAGTATATTACTGAGGAGGTGCTAGGTAGAAAGAGAGAGAGTATAGTATATTACTTAGGAGGTGCTAGGTAGAGCGAGAGAGAGTATAGTATATTACTGAGGAGGTGCTAGGTAGAGAGAGAGAGAGTATAGTATATTACTGAGGAGGTGCTAGGAAGAAAGAGAGTAGAGTATATTACTGAGGAGGTGCCAGGTAGAAAGAGAGAGAGTATAGTATATTACTGAGGAGGTGCTAGGTAGAACGAGAGAGAGTATAGTATATTACTGAGGAGGTGCTAGGTAGAGAGAGAGTGAGTATAGTATATTACTGAGGAGGTGCTAGGTAGAGAGAGAGAGTATAGTATATTACTGAGGAGGTGCTAGGTAGAGAGAGAGAGAGTATAGTATATTACTGAGGAGGTGCTAGGTAGAGAGACAGAGAGTATAGTATATTACTGAGGAGGTGCTAGGTAGTGAGAGAGTATAGTATATTACTGAGGAGGTGCTAGGTAGAGAGAGAGAGAGAAAGTATAGTATATTGCTGAGTCGGTGCTAGGTACAGAGAGAGTATAGTATATTACTGAGGAGGTGCTAGGTAGAGAGAAAGAGTATAGTATATTGCTGAGGAGGTGCTAGGTAGAAAGAGAGAGAGTATAGTATATTATTGAGGAGGTGCTACTTAGTGAGAGAGAGAGTATAGTATATTGCTGAGGAGGTGCCAGGTAGAAAGAGAGTATAGTATATTACTGAGGAGGTGCTCTTTAGAAAGAGAGTATAGTATATTGCTGAGGAGGTGCCAGGTAGAGAGAGAGTATAGTATATTACTGATGGGGTGCTACGTAGATAGAGAGAGAGTATAGTATATTACTGAGGAGGTGCTAGGTAGAAAGAGAGAGAGATTATAGTATATTGATGAGGAGGTGCTAGGTAGAAAGAGAGTATAGTATATTACTGAGGAGGTGCTAGGTAGATAGAGAGAGTGTATAGTATATTACTGAGGAGGTGCTAGGTAGAGAGAGAGAGAGAGAGAGAGAGAGAGAGAGAGAGTATACTATATTACTGAGGAGGTGCTATGTAGAAAGAGAGAGAGTATAGTATATTGCTGAGGAGGTGCTCGGTAGAGAGAGAGAGAGTATACTATATTACTGAGGAGGTGCTATGTAGAAAGAGAGAGAGTATAGTATATTGCTGAGGAGGTGCTAGGTAGAGAGAGAGTATAGTATATTACTGATGGGGTGCTACGTAGATAGAGAGAGTATAGTATATTACCGAGGAGGTGCTAGGTAGAAAGAGAGAGAGATTATAGTATATTGATGAGGAGTTGCTAGTTAGAAAGAGAGTATAGTATATTACTGAGGAGGTGCTAGGTAGATAGAGAAAGTGTATAGTATACTACTGAGGAGGTGCTAGGTAGAGAGAGAGAGAGAGTATAGTATATTACTGAGGAGGTGCTAGGTAGAACGAGAGAGAGTATAGTATATTAATGAGGAGTTGCTAGGTAGAGAGAGAGAGAGAGAGAGAGTATACTATATTACTGAGGAGGTGCTATGTAGAAAGAGAGAGAGTTTAGTATATTGCTGAGGAGGTGCTCGGTAGAGAGAGAGAGAGAGAGAGTATACTATATTACTGAGGAGGTGCTATGTAGAAAGAGAGAGAGTATAGTATATTGCTGAGGAGGTGCTAGGTAGAGAGAGAGAGAGAGAGTATAGTATATTACTGAGGAGGTGCTAGGTTCTATTTTTAAAGCAATGTCTCAACATCTTCTACCCTCTAATTCTGACACACACACACACACACACACACATACACACACACACACACACACACACACACACACACACACACACACACACACACACACACACACACACAACACACACACACACACACACACACTGTTCGTTGACTCACTCCCCAATGTTTATGTCATACACATGTTCAGGCATATGCTGTACACACACCCATGTGCACACACACACAGAGAGACACACACAAGCACACACACACACAGAGAGACACACACACAAGCACACACACACACTCAGGCCACACAGGAGGGGGAGGTTTCTTGTGTTGAACATGGCGCTGGAATGTAAACAACCGTGTCTTCCCAGTGAGAGAAAGCGAGAGAGATATTTGAGCTAGTTGCACATCGTTATAACACGGTATGTAGCCATACTATGACATTCGAAATGTCTGTCATTGTGAGTTTAAGGTTTACGTATCATTTTTTATTGTTGATTGCACTTTTGTCTATTATCTATTTCACTTGTTCAGGTGATGTAAGCATATGTTTTCCATGCCAATAAAGCCGTTTGAAGAGAGAGAAGAAAGAGAGAGTAAGAGATAGAAGGAAGAGAAGAGGTACAGGGAGGGAGAAGTGTAGATAGAAGGAAGAGAAGAGGTACAGGGAGGGAGAAGTGTAGATAGAAGGAAGAGAAGAGGTACAGGGATGGAGAAGTGTAGATAGAAGGAAGAGAAGAGGTACAGCGAGGGAGAAGTGTAGATAGAAGGAAGAGAAGAGGTACAGCGAGGGAGAAGTGTAGATAGAAGGAAGAGAAGAGGTACAGGGAGGGAGAAGTGTAGATAGAAGGAAGAGAAGAGGTACAGGGAGGGAGAAGTGTAGATAGAAGGAAGAGAAGAGGTACAGGGAGGGAGAAGTGTAGATAGAAGGAAGAGAAGAGGTACAGGGAGGGAGAAGTGTAGATAGAAGGAAGAGAAGAGGTACAGGGAGGGAGAAGTGTAGATAGAAGGAAGAGAAGAGTTACAGGGAGGGAGAAGTGTAGATAGAAGGAAGAGAAGAGGTACAGGGAGGGAGAAGTGTAGATAGAAGGAAGAGAAGAGGTACAGGGATGGAGAAGTGTAGATCTTGTTGTGATCTTGAAGATCTCTGTAGTTAGACTCTAGGGGGTTCTGGCTAGAGAAACCAACTGTAGAAGTTCTCTGTAGTTAGACTCTAGAGGGCTCTGGCTAGAGAAACCAACTGTAGAAGTTCTCTGTAGTTAGACTCTAGAGGGCTCTGGCTAGAGAAACCAACTGTAGAAGTTCTCTGTAGTTAGACTCTAGAGGGCTCTGGCTAGAGAAACCAACTGTAGAAGTTCTCTGTAGTTAGACTCTAGAGGGCTCTGGCTAGAGAAACCAACTGTAGAAGTTCTCTGTAGTTAGACTCTAGAGGACTCTGGCTAGAGAAACCAACTGTAGAAGTTCTCTGTAGTTAGACTCTAGGGGGTTCTGGCTAGAGAAACCAACTGTAGAAGTTATCTGTAGTTAGACTCTAGGGGGTTCTGGCTAGAGAAACCAACTGTAGAAGTTCTCTGTAGTTAGACTCTAGAGGGCTCTGGCTAGAGAAACCAACTGTAGAAGTTCTCTGTAGTTAGACTCTAGGGGGTTCTGGCTAGAGAAACCAACTGTAGAAGTTCTCTGTAGTTAGACTCTAGAGGGTTCTGGCTAGAGAAACCAACTGTAGAAGTTCTCTGTAGTTAGACTCTAGGGGGTTCTGGCTAGAGAAACCAACTGTAGAAGTTCTCTGTAGTTAGACTCTAGGGGGTTCTGGCTAGAGAAACCAACTGTAGTTGCAGTCTCAATGCTTCACTCTTGAAACTATTAATGAATATTCTCTTAGTGGGGTTTATGTTGTTGTTGTGGGGAAAGTAGGTCCTTATATCTGGTCGCTTGGTGTAGGGATACTGCACTGGTGTATGGATACTGTAGTTATGGGACAGTTAGCCTAAATACTGTAACTGTTGCCAGCCCCATGCCCTTAGGCTCTCTCTCTCTCTCTCTCTCTCTCTCTCTCTCTCTCTCTCTCTCTCTCTCTCTCTCTCTCTCTCTCTCTCTCTCTCTCTCTCTCTCTCTCTCTCTCTCTCTCTCTCTCTCTCTCTCTCTCTCTCTCTCTCTCTCTCTCTCTCTCTCTCTCTCTCTCTCTCTCTCTCTCTCTCTCTCTCTCTCTCTCTCTCTCTCTCTCTCTCTCTCTGTGTGTGTGTGTGTGTTCAATTCAATTCAATGGCTGTATTGGCATGGGAAACACCATGAACTTCTACACTAAAGTGAAAAATTAACAGTAAACATTACAGTCACAGAAGTTTCAAAGGAATGGCGACATTTCAAATATCATATTATAATCTCTCTGTCTAAATTCACCACAAAAAATAGAATAGTGAAAGAAAGAAAGAAAATAAAAGAGAACAATACTAGTGTGGAACAAACACAGTTCTGTCACTCCTCTCCTGGTTGCCTCCCAAGTGGCACCCTATTCCCTATAAACTACTACGTTTGACCAGAAGCCTGTGTACTGTAGTACACTACAAAGGGAATAGGGGTGTCATTTGGGAAACAAACCTTGTCTTTAGGAAATTTCCATGACTGCGTTCATTGAGTATGCTATCTGACCGCAAGACTCTCTAGATTTTAAACAAACGTTCCCGCCTCATTCCCCTGAACCACACCCACATGGCCCTGCCTCTCTAGAACCACACACACATGTCCCTGCCTCTCTAGAACCACATACACATGTCCCTGCCTCTCTAGAACCACACACACATGTCCCTGCCTCTCTAGAACCACACACACATGTCCCTGCCTCTATAACCCCCCCCCCACACACACACACACACACACATGTCCCTGCCTCTCTAGAACCACACACACATGTCCCTGCCTCTCTAGAACCACATACACATGTCCCTGCCTCGCTAGAACCACACACACATGTCCCTGCCTCTCTAGAACCACACACACATGTCCCTGCCTCTCTAGAACCACACACATGTACCTGCCTCTATAGAACGACAAACACACACACACACACACACACACACACTCGCACGCCTCTCTTGAACAGGCTCGTTTAACGGCTGAGGTGGCAGCGTATGCCTTCGTGCCACGGGGCACTGCCTCTACGAGATTGGAAACACACACACCGATTGAAATCACACATGAGAACACACACACACATATGCAAACACACACACACACACGTCAGCTGGCGTATATGTGAGTGTTTGCCCTTCCTGATAGCAGTATTTTAGTTCTGTCTATCTCTTCCCTCTCTCTTCTCTCTCTCTTCCCTCTCTCTTCTCTCTCTCTTCCCTCTCTCTTTCCTCTCTCTTCTCTCTCTCTTCTCTCTCTCTCTCTCTGTCTCTCTCTCTTCTCTCTCTCTCTCCCTATGAAAAGAGTCTGTCCTGGTGGCAGGCGGTGTTGCCTCTTTGGTCCCTTGTCCCTATGTCTTCACCCCACACCTCATGTTGACACACACCAGCACGTGCGCATGCATGCGTGTGTGTGTGTGGGTGTGTGCACGCATGCATGCGCACGTGCTGGTGTGTGTCAACATGAGGTGTGGGGTGAAGACATAGGGACAAGGGACCAAAGAGGCAACACCGCCTGCCACCAGGACAGACTCTTTTCATAGGGAGAGAGAGAGAGAACGCACGCACGCACGCACGCACACACACACACACACACACACACACACACACACACACACACACACACACACACACACACACACACACACACACACACACACACACACACACACACACACACACACACACACACACACACACATACAGTTGTAAGAAAAAGTATGCGAACCCTTTGGAATTACCTGGATCAAATTTGATCTGATCTTCATCTAAGTCACAGCAATAGACAAACACAGTCTGCCTAAACTAATAACACACAAACAATTACAATTTGACATGTCTTTGTTGGACACACCGTGTAAACAATAACAGGTTGGGGAAAGTATGTGACCCTTGGATTTGATAACTGGTTGACACTCCTTTGGCAGCAATAACCTCAACCAAACGTGTTCTGTAGTTGTGGATCAGACCTGCACAACGGTCAGGGTGAATGTTTTCTGTAGTTGTGGGGAATGTAACCTCTCTCAGATCCATAAACAGAGAAATGTAACCTCTCTCAGATCCATAGACAGAGAAATGTAACCTCTCTCAGATCCAGACAGAGGAATGTAACCTCTCTCAGATCTATAGACAGAGGAATGTAACCTCTCTCAGATCCATAGACAGAGAAATGTAACCTCTCTCAGGTCCATAGACAGAGAAATGTAACCTCTCTCAGATCCATAGACAGAGAAATGTAACCTCTCTCAGATCCATAGACAGAGAAATGTAACCTCTCTCAGATCCATAGACAGAGGAATGTAACCTCTCTCAGATCCATAGACAGAGAAATGTAACCTCTCTCAGATCCATAGACAGAGAAATGTAACCTCTCTCAGATCCATAGACAGAGAAATGTAACCTCTCTCAGATCCATAGACAGAGAAATGTAACCTCTCTCAGATCCATAGACAGAGAAATGTAACCTCTCTCAGATCCATAGACAGAGAAATGTAACCTCTCTCAGATCCATAGACAGAGAAATGTAACCTCTCTCAGATCCATAGACAGAGAAATGTAACCTCTCTCAGATCCATAAACAGAGAAATGTAACCTCTCTCAGATCCATAGACAGAGCTGTCGGACTGACAATCCATGAAATCAAAATAAAATGTCTTAAAATGTTTTAACCATGTTTGGATGTAACAATCCCAGATTGGCCCTTTAAGGTTAGAGTAGGGTGAAGGGTAACCTGATCCTAGATCTGTGGTTAGATGTAACAATCCCAGATTGGCCCTTTAAGGTTAGAGTAGGGTGAAGGGTAACCTGATCCTAGATCTGTGGTTAGATGTAACAATCCCAGATTGGCCCTTTAAGGTTAGAGTAGGGTGAAGGGTAACCTGATCCTAAATCTGTGGTTAGATGTAACAATCCCAGATTGTGGCCCTTTAAGGTTAGGGTAGGGTGAAGGGTAACCTGATCCTAGATCTGTGGTTAGTGTGCAACTTGTTCTGCTACGTCCAGGCAGCCTGGGAGTTGAAGGGTTGACCACACTGGTCACTGTGGCTTGGCTGTGGGAGAGGAGAGGGTCAAATGCAATATAACACACACACACACACACACTCCTAAAACATCTTCTACTGTACAGCACAGGGGCTGGCAGACTGAGCTGAAAACATGGAGCACCTGCACACGACATAGAAGGGTTGGGGTCCATTTGAATTGAAGGCAGTCAGTTCAGGAAGGAAAACAAGGCATCTCTTTTCAATGACATCAATTCAAATCACTTCCTGAATTGACTGCCATCCATTCAAATCACTTCCTGAATTGACTGCCATCCATTCAAATTGACCCCAACCATGAGACAGCTCTGTACATAGAATGAAGCCACACTATAGACACAAAAGTATGTGGACCCCTTCAAATTAGTGGATTTGGCTATTTCATCCACACCCGTTGTTGACAGGTGTATAAAATCGAGCACACGGCCATGCAATCTCCATAGACAAACATTTGCAGTTGAATGGCCTTACTGAAGAGCTCAGTGACTTTCAACATGGCAACGTCATAGGATGCCACCTTTCCAACAAGTCAGTTTGTTAAATTTCTGCCCTGCTAGAGCTGCCCCGGTCAACTGTAAGTGCTGTTATTGTGAAGTGGAAACGTCTAGGAGCAACAACGGCTCAGCCGTAAAGTGGTAGGCCACACATGCTCACAGAACGGGACCGCTGAGTGCTGAAGAGCGTAGAGCGTAAAGATTGTCTGTCCTCGGTTGCAACACTCACTACAGAGTTCCAAACTGCCTCTGGAAGCAACGTCAGCACAAGAACTGTTCCTCAGGAGATTCATGCAATAACAGAGCAGCAGCACACAAGCCTAACATCACCATGCGGAATGCCAAGCATTGGCTGGAGTGGTGTAAAGCTCGTCGCCATTGGACTCTGGAGCAGTGGAAACGCGTTCTCTGGAGTTATGAATCACACTGCATCATCTGGCAGTCTGACGGATGAATCTGGGTTCGGCGGATGCAAGGAGAACGCTACCTGCCCCAATGCATAGTGCCGACTGTAAAGTTTGGTGGAGGAGGAATAATGGTCTGGGGCTGTTTTTTTTGTTTGTGCTTGGCTCCTTAGTTCCAGTGAAGGGAAATCTTAACGCCACAGCATGCAATGACATTCTAGACAATTCTGTGCTTCCAACTTTGTAGCAAGAGTTTGGCATGACAATGCCCCCCGTGCACAAAGCAAGGTCCATACAGAAATGGTTTGTGGAAGAACTTGACTGGTCTGCATAGAGCCCAGACCTCAACCCCATCGAACATCTTTGGGATGAATTGGACACTGACTGCGAGCCAGGCCTAATCGCCCAACATCAGTCCCTGAACTCACTAATGCTCTTATGGCTGAATGGAAGCAAATCCCCTCAGCAATGCTCCAACGTCTAGTGGAAATACTTCCTAGAAGAGTGGAGGCTGTTATAGTAGCAAAGGGGGAACCAACTCCATATTAATGCCCATGATTTTGGAATGGGATGTTGGACGAGCAGGTGTCCACATACTTTAAGGTATGATCTGATCCATGGCTCATGAGCCTTTAGGGTATGATCTGATCCATGGCTCATGAGCCTTTAGGGTATGATCTGATCCATGGCTCATGAGCCTTTAAGGTATGATCTGATCCATGGCTCATGAGCCTTTAAGCTATGATCTGATCCATGGCTCATGAGCCTTTAGGGTATGATTTATCACTCCAGTGTTAATCTGCAAAATTGTAATTATTCGCCTACCTCCTCATGCCTTTTGCACACAACGTATATAGACTCTCTTTTTTTTCTACTGTGTTATTGACTTGTTCATTGGTTTACTCTGTGTAACTCTGTGTTGTCTGTTCACACTGCTATGCTTTATCTTGGCCAGGTCGCAGTTGCAAATGAGAACTTGTTCTCAGCTAGCTTACCTGGTTAAATAAAGGTGTTCTCAACTGGCCTACCTGGTTAAATAAAGGTGTTCTCAACTAGCTTACCTGGTTAAATAAAGGTGTTCTCAACTAGCCTACCTGGTTAAATAAAGGTGTTCTCAACTAGCCTACCTGGTTAAATAAAGGTGTTCTCCACTAGTCTACCTGGTTAAATAAAGGTGTTCTCCACTAGTCTACCTGGTTAAATAAAGGTGTTCTCCACTAGTCTACCTGGTTAAATAAAGGTGTTCTCCACTAGTCTACCTGGTTAAATAAAGGTGTTCTCCACTAGTCTACCTGGTTAAATAAAGGTGTTCTCCACTAGTCTACCTGGTTAAATAAAGGTGTTCTCCACTAGTCTACCTGGTTAAATAAAGGTGTTCTCCACTAGTCTACCTGGTTAAATAAAGGTGTTCTCCACTAGTCTACCTGGTTAAATAAAGGTGTTCTCCACTAGTCTACCTGGTTAAATAAAGGTGAAATAACAACAACAACAAAAAAAAAGATCTGATCCATGGCTCATGACCCTTTAGGGTATGATCTGATCCATGGCTCATGACCCTTTAGGGTATGATCTGATCCATGGCTCATGAGCCTTTAGGGTATGATCTGATCCATGGCTCATGACCCTTTAGGGTATGATCTGATCCATGGCTCATGACCCTTTAGGGTATGATCTGATCCATGGCTCATGACCCTTTAGGGTATGATCTGATCCATGGCTCATGACCCTTTAGGGTATGATCTGATCCATGGCTCATGAGCCTTTAGGGTATGATCTGATCCATGGCTCATGACCCTTTAGGGTATGATCTGATCCATGGCTCATGAGCCTTTAGGGTATGATCTGATCCATGGCTCATGAGCCTTTAGGGTATGATCTGATCCATGGCTCATGACCCTTTAGGGTATGATCTGATCCATGGCTCATGACCCTTTAGGGTATGATCTGATCCATGGCTCATGACCCTTTAGGGTATGATCTGATCCATGGCTCATGAGCCTTTAAGGTATGATCTGATCCATGGCTCATGAGCCTTTAGGGTATGATCTGATCCATGGCTCATGACCCTTTAGGGTATGATCTGATCCATGGCTCATGAGCCTTTAGGGTATGATCTGATCCATGGCTCATGACCCTTTAGGGTATGATCTGATCCATGGCTCATGAGCCTTTAGGGTATGATCTGATCCATGGCTCATGACCCTTTAGGGTATGATCTGATCCATGGCTCATGAGCCTTTAGGGTATGATCTGATCCATGGCTCATGACCCTTTAGGGTATGATCTGATCCATGGCTCATGACCCTTTAGGGTATGATCTGATCCATGGCTCATGAGCCTTTAGGGTATGATCTGATCCATGGCTCATGAGCCTTTAGGGTATGATCTGATCCATGGCTCATGACCCTTTAGGGTATGATCTGATCCATGGCTCATGAGCCTTTAGGGTATGATCTGATCCATGGCTCATGAGCCTTTAGGGTATGATCTGATCCATGGCTCATGAGCCTTTAGGGTATGATCTGATCCATGGCTCATGAGCCTTTAGGGTATGATCTGATCCATGGCTCATGACCCTTGCCCTATATAGAAGCTTGCTTTCCTCTGTTGCTTCCACATTTTTTGACAAACAATTGCTACCTAGTTCCTTCACACTGTTAACTAGAACCATAAAGGGCTCTCTGGCTGTCTTTGTAGGTCAGGAGAACACGTTTTGGTTCTAGGTAGCACCTTTTTTTTTAAATAGTCCACCTCCCCAAACTACTCTCACCAGGGGAGATGAGGACATGGAAACCTCCAACCTCTGTTGACCTCCATTCATTTCACCCCAAAAAGGGGGATTTTAAACATCTGGCGTACTGGCAACCTGGAAGGAACTCAATGTCCTCTTCCTCAGAGCTGCTCTTAATTTAGGGCCACAAATAAGAACATAAACAACAACAACGTAAAACAACAAACTGGTATAGGGACAGAACAGGCATTACTGGCGCCATGGGAACCAACGACCTCATGCCGATGTCACCAGCTGAGCAGAGCAGAGCAGAGCAGAGCAGCAGAATAGAACTGCAGTCATCAATAAAATAGAAAACTAAACTGTATTCTCTCTCCCTCTCTCTATCCCTCTCTCTCTCTCTCTCTATCCCTCTCTCTCTCTCTATCCCTCTCTCTCTCTCTATCCCTCTCTTCTCTCTCTCCTCTTTCCCTCTCTCTCTTCTCTCTCTCTCTCTCTCTCTCTCTCTCTCTCTCTCTCTCTCTCTCTCTCTCTCTCTCTCTCTCTCTCTCTCTCTCTCTCTCTCTCTCTCTCTCTCTCTCTCTCTCTCTCTCTCTCTCTCTCTCTCTCTCTCTCTCTCTCTCTCTCTCTCTCTCTCTCTCTCTCTCTCTCTCTCTCTCTCTCTCTCTCCCTCCCTCCCTCCTCTCTGTCTCTCTCTCCTCTCCTTTCTTTCCTCTTTTCTCTCAACAATAACATTACCCTTCATATAGACTGAAATATTCAGAGTAGCTAGAACAAGGAAGTGACTCATTCTATAAACATGCTTATGTCCTTTCTGCTGTATCTTTCTTTTCCCAGGACACAATCGCCACGGCAGCCATAGTAGGGTCTGTTTCCCATGAGGCATTGCAAGCATTCAGGGCCCCGGGCACTTTCTCTCTCTCGCTCTCTCTCTCTCTCTCCTTGACAACGACCCAAACGTCCACAGATACCACCACTACCAGCAGCAACCAAGGCCCCTATCGCTACGGGCGACAGACACACATACACACACACACAGATGGACGTAACGGATGGTTGCCACGGTTGCTACTCACCGGGACACGCGCAGCCGCCTACCGACATCTTCTCACATGTCTGACCTCGCTCTGAACGGAACGGTGCGGAGGATCCCTCCTTTTCCTCTCCTCCTCCTCCTCCTCAGCTCTTCCTCTCCTCTCTGTTGCTGTCCTCTGTTTTCTATTCCTTTTCCTCTCCTCTCTGATCCTGTCTCCTCTCACCAGTCACTGCTGCTACTGCTCCTGACTCTCACTTGAGCGTCTGTTTTCCTGAGGTCCACACACACGTACACACACACACACCAGGGACAGGGGAGGAAGGGAGAGAGAGAAGGAGAGAGGGGGAGTAGAGCGTAGAGAGAGCGAGAGAGAGGGAATTGAGCGAAGAGAGAGAGAGAGGGAGTGAATAAGGAAAGGTTAAAAAAAGCAACAGAAACACAAAGGATTGTGTTCTCTCTCTCAGTCAGTCAGCCAGCCAGTCAGCCAGTCAGCCAGCCAGTCAGCCAGCCAGTCAGCCAGCCAGCCAGTCAGACAGCCAGCCAGTCAGCCAGTCAGCCAGCCAGTCAGCCCGTCAGCCCGTCAGCCAGCCCTCCAGTCAGCCAGTCAGTCAGCCAGCCAGTCGTGTTCGTATTTCTGTTCCTTCCCCCTTTGCTCTGCTCTACCCTCATCAGCCAGCAAATTACTGTACAGGTGGGAGGAGAGAGGGAGGAAGAGAATGAGAGAGAGAGTGACTGACTGACTGAGTGAGAACGAAGGGAGCATGGCGCGCTAGAGAGGGGGAGAGAGAGGGAGGGAAAGAGAGAGACAGAGGGAGGGAGGGAAAGAGAGAGAGAGGGAGGGAGGGAAAGAGAGAGAGAGGGAGAGAGGGAAAGAGAGAGAGAGAGAGAGAGAGGCAGGGAGAGAGCGAGAGAGAGAGAGAGAGAGAGAGAGGGAGGGAAAGAGAGAGAGAGAGAGAGGGAGGGAGGACTGTCAAAGTGATTGCATCCCAAATAACACCCTGCACCCTATTCAAAGACCAAATCTGGTGAAAAGTAGTGCGCTATGGAGGGAATAGAGTGCAGGTTGGGAGGCAGCCAGAGTGACCTGGGAGAATAACAACCATGTGATGTGGCCCTTTTTTTTCTTTTAAAGATATAGAGGCTGTTTTTCACCGCTGCCTGGACTCACTCACACACACACACACACACACACACACACACACACACACACACCTCTCAATGTTCTGGAGCAGATGAGCTGTCAGTGGGGAGGCTGGTGGTGGCGGTGTGTGTATCTGAGGAGCTTGTTACACTGAATGTCAGCTACACTGCAGAGGGGAAAGGAGGAGGGAGGGAGGGGAGGGTGAGGAGGAGGGAGGGGAGGGTGAGGAGGAGGAAGGGGAGGGTGAGGACGAGGAAGGAGAAGCGAGGGCAACTGACGTGCCTGAGCTCTCTCCTTTCTAGCTCTCTCTTTCACTCGGTTAGTCTTTCTCTCTGCAGTCTGTCATACCCTCCCCTGTTCTCTCTCTCCACTCCTCCACATCTATATCTCCCTCCCCGTGTTCTCTCTCTCCACTCCTCCACATCCATCTCTCCCTCCCCCTGTTCTCTCTCTCCACTCCTCCACATCTATATCTCCCTCCCCCTGTTCTCTCTCTCCACTCCTCCACATCCATCTCTCCCTCCCCCTGTTCTCTCTCTCCACTCCTCCACATCCATCTCTCCCTCCCCCTGTTCTCTGACTCTCCTCGTCTTTCCCCCATTTCTCTCTTTTTACTCTCTCCATCTCTCACTCAGCCCATTTCCCACCTCTGTCCTCTCCAATCTTTCTCTCCACCAAATGACCTCCCCCTTCTCCTCCCCCCTCGCTCCCCCCTCTTCTCTCCATCTCTCCCTCAGCATGTTGCTGTGGAGCGACTGATATTGTGTAAGTGTGTCAGCGTGTGTATGTGTGTTTGTGCGTGTGTGTGTTGTGTAAGTGAGGGTGACTAGGCGCACTACGGACGACTAAACCACAGGGGAATCATGGGATATGGGAGGACTCATGGAGCTGTGCATGGACTGGAAAGGTCACAAACTCACACACACACACACACACACACACACACACACACACACAAAC
Organism: Oncorhynchus mykiss; assembly: GCF_013265735.2. Taxonomy (NCBI): domain Eukaryota; kingdom Metazoa; phylum Chordata; class Actinopteri; order Salmoniformes; family Salmonidae; genus Oncorhynchus; species Oncorhynchus mykiss. Next base: position 14,714,410 of record NC_048581.1, on the reverse strand, counting down.
ACTCATGTGGACCTATCTGTGATTGGAACCCCTTAATGGGAGAGTGACCATGCTCTGAAACACCTTCCTGACACACACAGACAAACACACACACACACACACTCTCTCTTACTCCCTCCCTCTCTCTATTCTTCTCTCTCCATCACTCTCTCTCCCTCTCCCTCTCTCTCTTTTTCTCTCCCCTCC
>NC_048581.1:14591724-14706724 GCF_013265735.2 Oncorhynchus mykiss | reverse complement strand
AAGAGCTTCTGGATATCAGGACAGCGATCACTCACCTCGGATTAGACAAAGAGCTTCTGGATATCAGGACAGCGATCACTCACCTCGGATTAGACAAAGAGCTTCTGGATATCAGGACAGCGATCACTCACCTCGGATTAGACAAAGAGCTTCTGGATATCAGGACAGAGATCACTCACCTCGGATTAGACAAAGAGCTTCTGGATATCAGGACAGCGATCACTCACCTCGGATTAGACAAAGAGCTTCTGGATATCAGGACAGCGATCACTCACCTCGGATTAGACAAAGAGCTTCTGGATATCAGGACAGCGATCACTCACCTCGGATTAGACAAAGAGCTTCTGGATATCAGGACAGCGATCACTCACCTCGGACTAGACAAAGAGCTTCTGGATATCAGGACAGCGATCACTCACCTCGGATTTGACAAAGAGCTTCTGGATATCAGGACAGCGATCACTCACCTCGGATTAGACAAAGATTTCTTCTACTACAAGGAGGTCGCACAAGACATTCTCCAAACGCCCCTCAGGGCCGACATCCCCGTTATTTACAAGAGGAAGCGATGCAGGTACAGAGGACAAAGAGCCGGATGCCTGGTCAGGACCCGGGGAAGGCGAGTGGGAAAGTTGCCGTTACCGTCAATACTACTCCCCAACGTGCAATCACTGGATAATAAATTAGACGAGGTACGATCATGAATATCCTACCAACGGGACATCAAAAACTGTAATATCCTATGTTTCACGGAATCGTGGCTGAATGACGACATGGATATTCAGCTGAAAGGATACGCGCTGCACCGGCAAGATAGAACAGCACACTCTGGTAAGACGAGGGGGGGGGGGGGGGGTCTGTGCATATTTGTAAACAACAGCTGGTGCACGAAATCTAGGGAAGTCTCTAGATTTTGCTCGCCACACTACTTGCCTAGAGAGTTCTCAGCTATACTTTTCGTGGCTGTTTATTTACCACCGCAGAACTGATTTAAGTTTCCCTGTATTAAAGTCTCTGGCCACTAAGACTGCACTCAGTCAGCTGTATAAGGAAATAAGCAAACAGGAAACCACTCACCCAGAGGCGGCACTCCTAGTGGCCGGAGACTTTAATGCAGGGAAACTTAAATCAATTCTACCAAATCTCTATCAACATGTTAAATGTGCAACCAGAGGGAAAGAAATTCTAGATCACCTGTACTCCACACACAGAGACGAGTACAAAGCTCTTCCTCGCCCTCCACAACTCTATCCTCCTGATTCCTGCTTACAAGCAAAAATTAAAGCAGGAAGCACCAGTGACTCGGTCTATAAAAAAGTAGTCAGATGAAGCAGATCCTAAGCTACAGGATTGTTTTGCTAGAACAGTATGGAACATGTTCCGGGATTCTTACGATGGCATTGAGGAGTACACCACATCAGTCACTGGCTTTATCAATAAGTGCATTGAGGACGTCGTGCCCACAGTGACTGTACGTACATACCCCAACCGGAAGCAGTCGTGGGTGAACAGGGAGTACAGGAGGGGACTGAGCACTCACCCCTGGGGAGCTCCAGTGTTAGCGATCAGTGTGGCAGATGTTGCTACCTACCCTCACCGCCTGGGGGGTTCCCGTCAGGAAGTCCAGGATCCTGGTGTTGAACGCTGAGCTGTAGTCAATGAACAGCATTCTCACATAGGTGTTCCTTTTGTCCAGGTGGGAAAGGGCAGTGTGGAGTGCAATAGAGATGGCATCATCTGTGGATCTGTTTGGGTGGTATGCAAATTGGAGTGGGTCTTGGGTTTCTGGGATAATGGTGTTGATGTGAGCCCTTACCAGCCTTTCAAAGCACTTCATGGCTACGGACGTGAGTGCTACGGGTCTGTAGTCATTTAGGCAGGTTGCCTTTGTGTAGGCCTGATCACCGACAACGACGGGACAGCCTATAGGGAGGAGGTCAGAGACCTGGCCGGCCGGTGCCAGAATAACAACCTATCCCTCAACGTAACCAAGACTAAGGAGATGATTGTGGACTACAGGAAAAGGAGGACGAAGCACGCCCCCGTTCTCATCGACGGGGCTGTAGTGGAGCAGATTGAGAGCTTCAAGTTCCTTGGTGTGCACATCAACAACAAACTAGAATGGTCCAAACAACACCAAGACAGTCGTGAAGAGGGCACAACAAATTCTATTCCCCCTCAGGAAACTAAAAAGATTTGACATGGGTCCGGAGACCCTCAAAAGATTCTACAGCTGCACCATCGAGAGCATGGTTGCATCAATGCCTGGTACGGCAATTTCTCGGCCTCTGACCGCAAGGCACTACGGAGGGTAGTGCGTACGGCCCAGTACACCAGGCGGTGTCAGAGGAAGGCCCTAAAAATTGTCAAAGACCACAGCCACCCCAGTCATAGACTGTTCTCTCTACTACCGCATGGCAAGCGGTACCGGAGTGCCAAGTCTAGGACAAAAAGGCTTCTCAACAGTTTTTACCTCCAAGCCATAAGACTTCTGAACAGGTAATCAAATGGCTACCAGGACTATTTGCATTGTGTGCCTCCTCCAACCCCTCTTTTTACGCTGCTGCTACTCTCTGTTTATCATATATGCATAGTCACTTTAACTATACATTCATGTACATACTACCTCAATTGGCCCGACCAACCGGCACATTGGCTAACCGGACTATCTGCATTGTGTGCCACCACCCGCCAACCCCAGAGTAGCATAGGGCTCTGAACAAAGGTCAAGGGTCAATAGGGCTCTGGTTAAAAGTAGTGTGATATATAGGGAACAGGGTGATGTTTGGGAATTAGCCCAGGTTTGAAAGTAATTACAGTATCCATCTCATTTTACTCCTGTTCGGCCATCTTGGATTAAACTGAATTAAACTCAGGTGTGATGGTGATTAATTAAAGAAAGGCTGAGATTCTCCTCAGAGGAAGAGATGTGTTTGGTTGGGTTGGTGGGACAGAGATGGGCTTCTTCAAGGCTTCATCAGGGTTCCCAACATGACGCTTTGTCAATTAGATTGTTAGGTTGATCAGTTTTCGATTTGATAAAAACATTTTCCCTAAGTGTCTCATTCCTGTTATCTGTCAATCCAGCAGCAACATCAAATAATCAGACAGGTGTACTAGCCGGACCACAAAAAAATCAGGAGATGGGCCGACAAATGGTTTGACACACCTGAGTTTCAGAATTTTATTTAGCAAATATTTGGTTGGCTTTTTTAACTCTGCATTGTTGGAAACGAGTTCGTAAGTAAAACATTTCACTGTAAAGTCTTCACTTGTTGTATTCGGCGGGCGTGTGACCAATAAAATCAAATTTGAATTGATTTGACAAAAGAGACAGACAGATACAGTAGGTCTCGACATAGGGTGTTTTTCATTTGAACAGGTACTGCCACCTAGTGGATAGAATAGGTTATAACGGCTAAACCGACTTGAACAGGCCTAGTACTCTGACCTCAAATCAAATCAAATTCTATTTTTAACATGTGCTGTATACAACTGGTGTAAACTTTACCGTGAAATACTTGCTTACACGCCTTTCCCAATGATGCATATTAAAAACATTTTTAAAAAAATATATAGAATAGAATAGCAACACAAGACAAATAAAATACACAAGAATGGAGCGATAATCATGGAGCACCAATACCTCCCTCCCTGGCTCCTCCCTTCTCTCACGTGGTGGACCAATTAAAACACCTGATGTGCTTCATCTAAGCGGGTAAGGAAGTCAAAGTTTTATTTGATTTATTAAAGTTGTATTAAACCAGAGAGACACACTGAGGCTTAGGTCTCATTCACAAGCCCTGACAGTCACATCAGCACACACACAGTTATATATATACACAATATACACATTATACACATACAATATACACATTAGCCATTATGTCAGATTTATCTGTGGTAATAGTGGCTCGCTGTTATTGTAATGTTCATGAAGTCAGACTTATCTGTGGTAATAGCGACTCGCTGTTATTGCCATGTTAATGAAGTCAGACTTATCTGTGGTAATAGTGACTCGCTGTTATTGTAATGTTCATGAAGTCAGACTTATCTGTGGTAATAGCGACTCGCTGTTATTGTAATGTTCATGAAGTCAGACTTATCTGTGGTAATAGCGACTCGCTGTTATTGTCATGTTAATGAAGTCAGACTTATCTGTGGTAATAGTGACTCGCTGTTATTGTAATGTTAATGAAGTCAGACTTATCTGTGGTAATAGCGACTCGCTGTTATTGTAATGTTAATGCGTCCACTCTCAAATCCCCATATATTACATGGTCATTGACTTCTAATGGTTTTCTAATTATTGCTAAATATTGTCAGATAAAAATGCACGTGAAGATGTTGGTTCCTTTCAGTCAGGTCAGTCATTGAGAAAGTGAGGCCAGTTTCAAAACTTCATTTAAAAGCTTTATTCGTAAATCCAAGACTCCCAAGTACAAAAGTTAGATGTATAAGCAGGGGTGGCAAAAGTACTTAACTGTCATATTTGAGTAAAAGTATCTTAATAGAAAATGATTCAAGTAAAAGTGAAAGTCACCCAGTAAAATACTACTTGAGTAAAAGTCTAAATGTGTTTGGTTTCATATATTCTTCAGTATCAAAAGTTAAAGTATAAATCATTTCAAATTCCTTCTATTAATCAAACCAGGCGGCACCATTTTCTTGTAAACTCAGTCATTGTTTACAAACAAATCATGTGTTTTTAGTGAGTCTGCCAGATCATAAGCAGTAGGACGACCAGGGATGTTCTCTGTTTAGTGAGGCTGCCAGATCAGAAGCAGTAGGACGACCAGGGATGTTCTCTGTTTAGTGAGTCTGCCAGATCAGAAGCAGTAGGACGACCAGGGATGTTCTCTGTTTAGTGAGTCTGCCAGATCAGAAGCAGTCGGACGACCAGGGATGTTCTCTGTTTAGTGAGTCTGCCAGATCAGAAGCAGTAGGACGACCAGGGATGTTCTCTGTTTAGTGAGTCTGCCAGATCAGAAGCAGTCGGACGACCAGGGATGTTCTCTGTTTAGTGAGTCTGCCAGATCAGAAGCAGTAGGACGACCAGGGATGTTCTCTTGATAAGTGTGTGAATTGAACCATTTTCCTGCTAAGAATTCAAAATGTAACGAGTATTTTTGATTGTCGGTAAAATGTATGGAGTAGAAAGTACATTATTTTCTTTAAGAATATAATAGTAGGGCCTCCCGGGTGGCGCAGTGGTTAAGGGCGCTGTACTGCAGCGCCAGCTGTGCCATCAGAGTCCTGGGTTCGCGCCCAGGCTCTGTTGTAACCGGCCGCGACCGGGAGGTCCGTGGGGCGACGCACAATTGGCCTAGCGTCGCCCGGGTTAGGGAGGGCTTGGTCGGTAGGGGTGTCCTTGTCTCATCGCGCACCAGCGACTCCTGTGGCGGGCTGGGCGCAGTGTACGCTAGCCAAGGTGGCCAGGTGCACGGTGTTTCCTCCGGCGCATTGGTGCGGCTGGCTTCCGGGTTGGATGTGCGCTGTGTTAAAGAAGCAGCGGCTTGGTTGGTTGTGTATCGGAGGACGCATGACTATGACTTTCAACCTTCGTCTCTCCCGAGCCCGTACGGGAGTTGTAGCGATGAGACAAGATAGTAGCTACTACACAATTGGATACTACGAAATTGGGGAGAAAAAGGGGTAAAATTTTTTAAAAAAATATTTAAAAAAAATAATATAATAGTAAAAACCTAAAAAGTAGTAAGTAAGTAGTACTTTTACTGAAGTAAAAGTACTATAACAAAGGCTGCTCTCGAAATGGTTACAAATGGCACCCTATTCCCTATGTAGTGCACTACTTTAGACCAGAGCACATATGGGCTCTGGTCAAAACTAGTGCACTATATAGGGGATAGGTGCCATATGGGCTCTGGTCAAAACTAGCGCACTATATAGGGGATAGGGTGCCATTTGCAACGCACCCAGAGTGTTGCTGCAGTAAAGGAATTAGTTGGTACTGTAACAGCAATGTAAAAAGCCTCAGTCATACACAGATGTAGGATCTTAAATTGATCACTCTTTTGTTGCTGAGAATAGCCTACTTTTGTCCAGCTTATAGCCTGACCACCGATCGATCCAGCAATATTATGGACAAAACGTTTCAATCCTGTTACTACAGGATTATTTTGCTGTGACAATATAGGTCAAATTAAGATCCTACATCTGTAGCCTACACACAGACATTATACACGCACACATACCAATATGAAACTTCAATGTTCAGCAAACTACAGTGGAGACTAGCATAATATCAGAATGACAAGTAAAGCATGTTTACAGTAATAGCAAACACAACATTCTTAACTGAAATCTGCACCAGGGGAAACAGTGCCACTGTTCAACCCAGCATATTTGTTAATGTTATTGTTGAGGAGTATCAACAACAACAATTTTGCAGTACATACTCTGCTGTTATATTGTATGTACAATGACGTACAATGGTGTCCAATGAGAAAAAACGGTGTACATTGTTGTTGTAATATCGCAAAAGGATGAGGCAGTTCCACAATGACGGATTCCAGGGTTAAAGGGATACTGCGAGATTCTGGCATTTACAATATCATGTTTATTTCCCTGCGTGCAGTATGAAGGTGTCACGACTTCCGCCGAAGTTGGTGCCTCTCCTTGTTCGGGCGGCGTTCGGCGCTCGTCGTCACCAGCTTTCTAGCTTCCACCGATCCATGTTTCTGTTTTCCATTTGTTATGTCTTGAATGTATACACCTGGTTCCCATTTAGTTATTATTATTTCCCTATTTAGCCCTCTGGTCCCCATTATGTTTTGTGCGTGATTGTTCCTGATTTGTTGTTAGTCTTTTGTGTTAGGGTTAATGAGCCCTGCGTGGATGTATTTTTCCCGAGTAAAGTTCGTCATTTTTTACTCAGTGCTGTGTCCTGCGCCTGACTCCGTTCTCACCTCTGCACAACTAACACCTGACAGAAGGAAGTTAGCGGTACTTTCGCGAGCCAATGCTAACTAGCGTTAGCGCAATGACAGGGGGTCTACAGGTACGGTAGCATTGAAGGCTAGTTTACACAGTTGTACGTTAAGGTCGTTTAACAACATAAAAAAGTGGTTCCAACTTCTTGTTTTGTTCAAAACAATTCAAGACAATTTGTGAGAAACTACTTCCTAAAAATATATCTTGCATCCTATAGCATATATGTAGGAACTTGTTTTGAAGTGTTACTGTAACAATAATAAACTCTTGATAGTCTTCAGAAAAGCAGCAGGCACTCCTTACACATTTCTACAATAATATAAACTCTTGATAGTCTTTAGAAAAGCAGCAGGCACTCCTTACACATTTCTAAGATATAGACCCCATCATCAAACCTGCAGTCGGAGACATAAGAATTAGGAGCATCCCAAATGGAACCCTATTCCCTAATATGGTACACTTATTTTGACCAGGACCAGGGTCCATATAGGGTGCCTTTGCAGAACTGTAACGTAGTCACTGAGAGATCACTGGGATGGGTGACTTGTTGGCACCAGTTCCCTCCCTGTTGAACAAAATACACCACAATTTGAGTTTTTACATTTGTGCATTTTGGTTGTTAGCATTGATTGACTAAGAAGCAGTTTATTAACATATTATTCATTTATATTGTTGGTCTTAAAGTGACTGCAGCACCATCATGGGGGATAGATACTGTAGAGGCAGAGAGCAACAGACTGAACAATAAACTATACTATCTGTCTATAGAGATCGGCAGGTAGCCTAGCGGTTAGCGTATCTCACAGTACACCTAACTGAAAGCCGACGTGCCCATGAGCAAGGCACTTAACCCTAATTTGCTCCAGGGGCGCTGTACTACTATGGCTGACCCTGTAAAACAACACATTACTGTGTATCCGGGGTATTTGACAATAAAACATCTTATCCTCACCATCGCCACCAGTGGTCTTCCTCCTGTTGTAGTAGAGGAGACCAGCTGCAGCAAAGACCACCCCCAGCACCAGCCCAGATGCCCCGATGGCTATCTTACTCCTCTCAGACTCTGGCAGAGACATGTCTGGGATGAAACGTAGTAACATGAATGTAGTTATAGTTAGTTGTTTGAAAAACAACACACATTAATTACCTAACTTATCAGAGCTCTTTGCTCCCTTATTTCAATCTTTCCTTACTTCATTGCTTTCTTACTTCCTTGCTTCCTTATTCCCTTCCCTAAACCATTTCCAGTAACACTCAGTTTGTTCCCTGACTTCCTTGTCCCCTTACTTCCTTACCCCAGTGGAGGATCTTTGGTTCAGTGAAGCTGGCGTGCTCCACCATGCAGGAGATCTTCTCTCCAGGCGTGGGAGTGTACTCCAGGTAGGAGTGGATCTGATAGTGCCAGTCGCCATTGGCTAGCTCCTCAGAGGAAGTCATGTTTGAGGTCACTTCCTGTCCATTCCTCAACCAGGTCACCCTGATCTGTTTTGGGTAGAACTTGTAGGCGCTGCACGTCAACATGGAGGGGTGTCTGTCACCGTGGGCCGTCATGGACCTCAGATGAACGGAGGGCTCAACTGAGAGGGGAAAATAATATAAAACACAATTATTTTGTTTTCTACTGCTTGGTGTTTTTCCAATGGACAGGTATGGACATGTCCACTAAGGTTGTATATCTATATACGGATCAGTTCCCTTTCTAGCTTGGGTGTCAATGTGTTCCACCTATAAGCTTTAGTAAGTGTCATTTTAGACGGAGTCAATTGAGGTTGCTTGTGTTGTGTCAGACTGATACCCAAGCTAGTTCTCTTTCACTTCCTCAAAACAAACTCAGCAAGCTTCCACCCTGTCATGGTGCGGGTTAAATAAGAACTGCACAGGCAGGTTTCTTTCTGGAAGTTCCCTGACTTGTCAAACCCAAACGTAACTCATGTAATAATCAACAAAATGGTGCTTAAAAAAAAATATTGTAAAATTATGATGTGAAATTAATTTTTCCTGAAATATCTTTTGCAAATGTATTTTTTTTCCACCATTGCTCTCCATAGAACTGCTTACCGTTGTTGTTTACTCCAGCCTCGTAGGCGAGGGCACCATAATGTTTGCAGAAGGAATGAAGTGGAGTTTGAAACGATGCCAGGACCACGGGATTGGCGTTAAATTGCTCAGCAGTATGTATCCCAATGGGTGTGTAACCAGTCAATCTATTGAGAGTGCTGTTGTATTCCATGACCTTCACCATGTCTGAAATAGCTCTCCAGATGTACTCCACGTCGTGTGGATCTTCCCCTCTGTAATAACAAAGGTCGAGGATGGTGATAAAGTGTCCATCTGGTGAGAAAAAAACATGAATGAACCATAAAGGTTTTTATGTGGTTTTTTTAACGTTTTTTTTTATTAAAACTGAGTGCATATGGCTTTTTATTACTTTACAACAGAATTTCACAACAGCTACTGCATTTTAGGCTGCAGAAATCACACAAAAAATTGCACGAAACCCTGGAGGGACTGAATAATAGTGAAGACATCAAAACTATGAAATAACACATTTGGAGTCATGTAGTAACCCCCCAAAAAAGTGTGAAACAAATCAAAATATATTTTATATTTGTGATTTTTCAAAGTAGCCACCCTTTGGCCTCATGACAGCTTTACACACTCTTGGCATTCTCTCAACCAGCTTCGTGAGTCTTGAAGGAGTTCCCACATATGCTGAGCCAAGGCCGTGGCCATGGAGTCAGCATTAGGGGGGACCAAATCTGCCGGGGGGTCTGTGGGTCTCCCCCAGAAACAAATCTACATTTTAAAACTAATTTCCTGTCATTCTAAAATATAAAAAAATTCACTAACACGGGATTAACTTTTTATTTTTAACTACGTTTAATAGTGTATTGTATTACATTGCTCTGTTTTTTTTCTAGTTTCATTGTTTGTAATGGCAAAGATTAGGGATTAATAAAGTACAACCCTAATCGTATAAACAGAAATCTATGCATTGTTATATGAAGACAAGTCCCGATATTGTGGCCAAGGTTTAGCAAATTGTAGTTTTTATTTACAAGTAAACTTGTGTGGGCAGCAGGGGCATATGCTCTGCACTGCCTTCCTCTCCTCTTGTCCGATCTTCTCCTCTCCAGCCCTCTCTCCTTCGGTCCTATATTCTCCTCTCCAGTAATCTCCTCTCTTCTCCAGTCATCTCTTCTCCTTTCCTCTGCTGTCCTCTCCAGTCAATGACTTGTGTTTTGACTTGCCATTCTCCAAGCAAAGGATCTAAAGGCCTTTTTGCACTTATTGTTGACCGATAAAAGGCATATTCCTTCAAGGTCCAGTTTTTCCAGTTTCTCCTGGTGCACGTGGCACAAGGCCACATAATTCAGCCTTGTTTGACTCATCGATGATCTAAGCCATGTCTTCAGCCTCATCAGGGCACTAAAACTCCTCTCAGCCTCTACAGAAGAGGCAGGGACGACCAGCAGAGGAGAGTATAGCAGAGGAAAGGAGAAGAGATGACTGGAGAGCGTTTGCTCTGCTCTGCCTTACTAAAGCTTCCACCTGACTGAAGGCTCCATTTCCTGAATAATGCTAGCAACAGCTGAGCTCGTTTGATATGTGTAATTAGCCCCAAACATGGCCAGCTGCACCTGCAGTAGTCTTGAATTCAATTCAGGATACTCGTCTACCACCTTGTCCATGTCTCCGCGTAGCAGCACACATTCAAGCTGCTGCAGCTTGTAAAATCCAGCCTGATCAAACCTCTCTATGAATTGAGTATTCACTGTGTCCAAGGCGTTGTAGAATTGGGTTCTGTGCAAAGACTGGGCATCCGGATTTATTTGCAGCCTGACCGGTGCAACGCTTTGTAGGTTTGAGATATGAGGCATCTGAATAGGTTGTAGGTCCAACTTTGTTGCCATAGCAGTTGCTTTTGTGAACAAGACATCAAAGTGCCCCTCCGTTCGCTTGTCCTGCATGCTTGTTTTGACACGGTCCACAGCCTCCAACATGCCTGAAACGGTCTGTTTCCTAAGTTGCAGGGAGGTGTCCAGGCACTCCAAATCCCCCATCAGGTCTTCAGCCATTACAAGGCCCAACTTGCCAGATTGATTTAAGAAGCCCCCCAATTCATGCACCAGACCCATTGAATCTCTTATAGTGGAGAGGCTACACAGGCAGCCTGCGTAACTAAGTTCACACAGTGTGGACCACAGTGACAACACATATCCAGCGGGTTGTTCTTTCTTTAAAATGTCTTGCACCCCCTCGCACCGTCACAGGTTTATCCTGAAAGTTGGGACAGAGGGAGGCCTAGACGCATCATCACATGTGACGGTGATCACATCACACATCTTGGCTATATTTTGCCCTGTCGTTGATGACACTTCGTAGAGTCCCAGGAATTCTTCCTTTGGCTGTAGATCTGGATCTACAAAAAGTCAAAGTTATTGACTCCTGCTCAGCTCCTGATATTTCCTGGGTGTATTCAAACATATTGACTCCTGATCAACTCCTGATATATCCTGTGTGCCATCAAACATATTGACTCCTGCTCAGCTCCTGATATATCCTGGGTGTATTCAAACATATTGACTCCTGATCAACTCCTGATATATCCTGTGTGCCATCAAACATATTGACTCCTGATCAGCTCCTGATATATCCTGGGTGTATTCAAACATATTGACTCCTGATCAATTCCTGATATATCCTGGGTGTATTCAAACATATTGACTCCTGATCAATTCCTGATATATCCTGGGTGTATTCAAACATATTGATGTTATGCGCATTGATGTTACTTCCGACACAATCGACAGTGTTTAAGATTGATTGTACCTACACACAGCAGTCGAGCTACGGCTTCTGCTGGGGTACGGCAGCACCACTGGGACAAACCACACACAGAACTGCAGTACACCGTAATACTAGAACCGGTAGTAATAATAATGGCAATTTGTTAAGTTTAGTTATGATTACATTTGCTAATTATTATTTCGGACGGAGGATTCCTGGTTGCCTGTTTTTATTTTATTATTAATATGTTTTATATCAATATATTGGGGCATTTTGAGCATATTTGAATATTGGGGTCGATGTGTCCCCCAATATATATATATATATATATATATATATATATATATATATATATATATATAGTGTAACGATCCTGGGTTTATAACTCGCGGAAATCGACCCAGCCACATGAGCTTTGGCGGCACAGTCGATAGCGCGCCGGACCTCGAGCTCGAAGGTCGAGGGTTCGAGACCCCTGCCGTTTCATTACAATATTATAAATACGGCCCTGTGCTGAGCACTTGTTGGCTGCTTTTCCTTCACTCTGTGGTCCAACTCCTCCCAAAATATCCCAATTGGGTTGAGGTTGGGTGATTGTGGAGGCCAGGTCATCTGATGCAGCTCTCCTTCAGAGTAAAATAGCCCTTTTCCAGCCTGGAGGTGTGTTGGGTCATTGTCCTGTTCAAAAACAAATGATAGTCCCACTAAGTGCAAACCAGATGGGTTGGTGTATCGCTGCAGAATGCTGTGGTAGACATGCTGGTTAAGTATGCCTTGAATTGTAAATAAATCCCTGACAGTGTCACCAACAAAGCACCCCCACACCATCACACCTCCTCTTCCATGCTTCACAGTGGGGACCACACATGCGGAAATCGTCCATTCACCTACTCTGTGTCTCACAAAGACACAGCGGTTGGACTCATCAGACCAAAGGACAGATTTCCACTGGTCTTATGTCCATTGCTCGTGTTTCTTGGCCCAAGCAAGTCTCTTCTTCTTATTGGTGTCCTTTAGTAATGGTTTCTTTGCAGAAATTCGACCATGAAGGCCTGATTTACGCAGTCTCCTCTGAACAATTGATGTTGAGATGTCTGTTACTTGAACTCTGTGAAGCATTTATTTTGGGCTGCAATTTCTGAGGCTGGTAACTCTAATGAACTTATCAAATCAAAGCTTATTTGTCACGTGCACCTAATACAACAGGTGTAGGTAGACCTTACAGTGAAATGCTTACTTACAAGACCTAACCAACAGTACAATTTATGATCCCATACTTATTTTCCACCATAATTTGCAAATAAATTCATTAAAAATCCTACAATGTGATTTTTTGGATTTTTTTACTCCTTTTGTCCGTCATAGTTTAAGTGTACCTGTGATGAAAATTACAGGCCTCTCTCCGTCTTTTTAAGTGGGAGAACTTGCACAAATGGTGGCTGACTAAATACTTTTTTGCCCCACTGTATGTGTTCCTTTTGTCCAGGTGGGAAAGGGCAGTGTGGAGTGCAATAGAGATTTCATCATCTGTGGATCTGTTTGGGAGGTATGCAAATTGGAGTGGGTCTAGGGTTTCTGGGATAATGGTGTTAATGTGAGCCATTACCAGCCTTTCAAAGCACTTCATGGCTACGGACGTGAGTGCTAGGCGTCTGTAGTCTTTTAGGCAGGTTACCTGAGTGTTCTTGGGCACAGGGACTATGGTGGTCTGCTTGAAACGTTGAGCTAAACTTATCCTATGCAGCAGAGGTAACTCTGGGTCTTCCAAAGTTCTTGAAATTTTCCAGATTGACTGACCTTCATGTATTAAAGTAATAATGGACTGTTGTTTCTCTTTACTTATTTGAGCTGTTCTTGCCATAATATTGATTTGGTCTTTTACCAAATAGGGCTATCTTCTGTATACCACCCCTACCTTGTCACAACACAACTGATTGGCTCAAACGCATTAAGAAGGAAAGAAATTACACAAATTAACTTAACTAGACACACCTGTTAATTGAAATGCATTCCAGGTTACAACCTCATGAAGTTGGTTGAGAGAATGCCAAGAGTGTGCAAAGCTGTCATCAAGGCAAAGGGTGGCTACTTTGAAGAATCTCAAATATATTTTGATTTGTTTAACACTTCTTTGGTTACTACATGATTCCATATGTGTTATTTCATAGTTTTGATGTCTTCACTATTATTCTACAAGGTAGAAAATAGCAAAAAATAAAGGAAAACCCTTGAATGAGTAGGTGTGTCCAAACTTTTGACTGGTACTGTATGTTTCAGTAAGATTGGATTTTTAGCATGTAATAGTGGAGAAGGGTGGTGGGTTTTTAGTGAGTGTAGGGTTAGATGGTAGGGTATTTGTTTATTTATTATTACATACTTTTCAAGCAAAGTATAAGGGAGTTATACTCCAGTCTAGTAGGTAGCGATAATGCTATTGGATGCCAACCGCCATTAAACCTCATAGAAGAAGTGTTGCATATTTCGTCACAATATTGTTTTGAACTTTTGTTTTGTACTGATGCCTGACTTTGCATTCTACTCAATGCACCGTCAATGCAGGCTGATGAAGATTTAATCGAAAGGGCATTACAATGACATTCAAAAGGAGCCAAATCATTTGTAGGAAGAACTTTTGTCCCCATTTTGATGTCACCAGATATACTTTAGACATAGTATAACGGTCGGTAGCTAAGATTGAGGGGAGGCCATTGGATTTTATCTCGCTAACATTAGCATTGCTAGCTGTTTCTGACAAACATTGCCATCTGTCTAAAGTCAATTTGATGACATGATAATGCAACATTTCCTACTATACATTTGACTACTTTATCAATGTCATCGTATTGCCAGGCACTATAGTGTAATTTAGACTAAACAGTAGTTAGCCTCTGTCCAGACTGACTGGGTTTATCACCACTTTCCAACAGGTGGGTCTAATCTTGAATGCTGATTGGTTAACAGCCATTCCAGCTGGTGTCTATTCCACAATTTACCACCAGCTAAATCCATGACATTAAAATGCCTATTTACTCTGTTCCATCTGACTGTGCAATCCACTGTCTCATCAGCCCAGGCAGGGAAGTTAAAAACTTGCTCTCCACTATAAAAAGCATCTAGACATTATCTCACATTTCCTTTAGACTAACATTTGGACTGGAACGAATTGAAAAACAAAATCACTGAAGCTGGAGACTCATATCTCCCTCACCAACTTTAAGCATCTGCTGTCAGAGCAGTTTACATATCATTGCACCTGTACATAACCCATCTGTAAATAGCCTAACCAACTACCTCATCCCCATATTATTATTATTTTCTTGCTCCTTTGCACTCCAGTATCTCTACTTGCACATTCATCTTCTGCACATCTATCACTCCAGTGTTTAATTGCTAAATTGTAATTATTTCGCCACTATGACCAATTTATTGCCTTGCCTCCCTAATCTTACTTAATTTTCACTCACTGTATATAGACTTTTGTTTTCTTTTTTCTATTGTATTATTGACTATGTTTTGTTTTTATTCCATGTGTAACTCTATTGTTGTTTGTGTCGCACTACGTTGCTTTATCTTGGCCAGGTCGCAGTTGTAAATCATGACTTGTTCTCAACTGGCCTACCTGGTTAAATAAAGGTGTTCTCAACTGGCCTACCTGGTTAAATAAAGGTGTTCTCAACTGGCCTACCTGGTTAAATAAAGGTGAAATAAAAAAAATTGTAAAAAATAAAAAAAATAGTTTAACAGGGGCGATTTGTATAAACCTTAGTGTCTGTCCGACATTTGCAACATTGTTTCAATATTCAAATGATCTTCAACTGTCCCATATTAATGATCGTGTAGGGTTCGGGAGTAGGGACGAGAGAGAGGCAGGCAGCGTTTCTCAGCCAGTTAACACGTATCAGCGGGCAACATTTTTATGGATATATACAAAGAAATGTCAATTGAAAAAAAGTAAAACAAAACGCAGCTAGTTTTCAATCTTTCCATCGTCAGTTTGAAGTTAGTGTTAGCTGTGTTGTTGGCTAGCTCCTCTGAACATGTAGGACAAACGACTAGCTCGCGTCCATAGATACATAACAAAAAGAACGAACGACTAGCTCGCGTCCATAGATACAGAACACAAAGAACGAACGACTAGCTCGCGTCCATAGATACAGAACAAAAAGAACGAACGACTAGCTCGCGTCCATAGATACAGAACACAAAGAACGAACGACTAGCTCGCGTCCATAGATACAGAACAAAAAGAACGAACGACTAGCTCGCGTCCATAGATGCAGAACAAAAAGAACTAACGACTAGCTCGCGTCCATAGATACAGAACACAAAGAACGAACGACTAGCTCGCGTCCATAGATACAGAACAAAAAGAACGAACGACTAGCTCGCGTCCATAGATACAGAACACAAAGAACGAACGACTAGCTCGCGTCCATAGATACAGAACAAAAAGAACGAACGACTAGCTCGCGTCCATAGATACAGAACACAAAGATAATGAAAATATGTCGATCATTATTTGAATATGTTGGTAACCCGTTTTATATAAGTGATAATGCCATCGAGTCCTCAGGCATTATCATTTAATTAGAGCACCACTATGGCGCGTCATAAGAGGGCATTTTGAGAACATTCTTAACAATGGCATGACCGACCGGGTGACGGAACAGCACATTATCCCTTTAAATCTGGTAGCAACAGAGTTGTTCATACTGCAACTAACTTTATCTAAACCAACAAGAACTTTCAAATGTAAAGAGCAGGCTAATTCATTGACAGTCTTTCAGCAATATAATCTCAGAGTTAAGAAATGTTTTTGTGCAGATACGTGCAAAATGGTACAGCTTACTAACCAATTCTTAAGATTTCTACTTACCAGTTGGAGTGAAGAATGAAAACATAACCACAAACAAATATGACTGCAAGCAAGCCATCATAGTTATAGAATGTTGAAAGGACGGAACTATGACCTACTCATTGCAGTAGTGATGAGAGCCAATATTTTTTCAGAGATCAGTTCTGTCATCTGTTTCTGGCTGGTATGAACTTTTCATTTATCAAGCTCTGCAGCTCTCGACTTCAAAAACGTTTTAAAACACGAATTTGATGTAAATGTGGAGTATATTGTTTAAGTCAATAGGTCTAAAAAAAATGAACTAAATCAAACATTTTATTTTGGGAGGGGGGAATATTAAGCGAGCCCCCCCCCCCCCCCCCCCCTCCCATTTAATGCAATAACATCTGATCATTAGTGTTGCCACAGTTTAGATTTTTTTTCCATTGGAAACATGCTGTTTGTTACAAAAGCATTCTCATTACTTGATTAGAAAAAGGTTTTCTCAATGTCCTCACTGTATCTGTAAGGGATTTCCTCCTCCTCTTCCGAAGAGGAGAGGCGAAAAGGATCGGACGACCAATATGCGGCGTGGTAAGTGTCCATACTTCTTTTAATAAGAAATAGTACACATGAACAACTGAATACAAAAACAATAAACGTGGAATGAACGAAACCCAAAACAGTACCGTGTGGTGAAAAACACAGACACGGAAACAAACACACAGTGAAACCCAGGCTACCTAAGTATAATTCTCAATCAGAGACAACTAATGACACCTGCCTCTGATTGAGAACCATACTAGGCCGAAACATACAAATCCCCAAATCATAGAAAAACAAACATAGACTGCCCACCCCAACTCATGCCCTGACCATACTAAATAATGACAAAACAAAGGAAATAAAGGCCAGAACGTGACAGTATCAAAATCACCTTGACTCAGAAATAATGATACCATAAGGATGATACACACAACCAGAAACAAATAATATAACTAACAGAAACATTTGAAATAACCTTCATTCCATATCCACACATTACATGTATGAGGACTCGGATAATAATATGTTGCCCCTTGCAAATGTTTTTTGTGATGAGTTAAACATGTTGATGCAATAGGCAAGTTAATATCCAGTGTATTCGGAAAGTATTTCAGAACCCTTGACTTTTTCCACATTTTGTTACATTACAGCCTTATTCTAAAATGGATTAAATAAACGTTTTTCCTCATCAATCTACACCAATCTACACGCAATACCCCATAATGACGAAGTGAAAACAGGTTTGTAGAATTCTTTCAAATTCATTAAAAATAGTATTCATTAGTATTCAGACCCTTGGCTATGAGACTCGAAATTGAGCTCAGGTGCATCCTGTTTCCATTGATCATCCTTGAGATGTTTCAAAAACTTGATTGGAGTCCACTTGGCCATCGAAGCCTCGGGCATTATCATTTAATTAGAGTACCACTATGGCGCGATAAGAGGGCATTTTGAGAACATTCTTAATAACAATGGCATGACCGACCGGGTGACGAAACAGCACATTATCCCTTTAAATCTGGTAGCAACAGAGTTGTTCATACTGCAACTAACTTTATCTAAACCAACAAGAACTTCAAATTTAAAGAGGGTAATTAATTGACAGTCTTTCAGCAATATAAATCATCTTACAAAAAATGTTTGTATTTGTGCAGATACTGTGCAGAATGGTACATTCAATTGATTGGACATGATTTGGTGGGTCCCACAGTTGACAGTGCATGTCAGAGCAAAAGCCAAGCCATGAGGTCAAGGGAACTGTCTGTAAAGTTCCGAGACAAGATTGTGTCGAGGCACAGCTCTGGCGATGGGTACCAAAACATTGTTGCCTCCATCATTCCTAAATGGAAGAAGTTTGGAACCACCAAGACTCTTTCTATAGCTGATAGCCTGGCAAAACTGAGCAATCGGGGGGAAAGGGCCTTGGTCAGGGAGGTGACCAAGAACCCGATTGTCATTGACAGAGCTCCAGAGTTCCTCTGTGGAGATGGGAGGACCTTCCAGAAGGACAACCATCTCTGCAGCACTCCACCAATCAGGCCTTTATGGTAGCGTGGCCAGAAGGAAGCCACTCCTCAGTAAAATGCACATGACAGCCCGCTTGGAGTTTGCCAAAGGCACCTAAAGGAGACTCAGACCATGAGAAACCAGATTCTCTAGTCTGATGAAACCAAGATTGAGCTTTTTGTCCTCAGGATCTCAGACTGGGGCGAAGGTTCACCTTCCAACAGGACAATGACCCTAAGCACACAGCCAAGACTGGCTTCGGGACATGTCTCTAAATGTCCTTGAATGGCCCAGCCAGAGCCCGGACTTGAAACCGATCAAACATCTCTGGAGAGACCTGACAATAGCTGTGCAACGACGCTCCCCATCCAACCTGACAGAGCTTGAGAGGATCTGCAGAGAAGAATGGGAGATATTCCCAATTACAGGTGTGCCAAGCTTGTAGTCTCATACCCAAGAAGACTCAAGGCTGTAGTCGCTGCCAAAGGGGCTTCAACAAAGTACTGATTAAAGGGTCTGAATACTTATGAAAATGTAATGTTTCTTTTTCATTTTTAATAAATTTGTCAGTCAAACCTGTCTTTGCTTTGTCATCATGGGCTATTGTGTGTAGATTGATGAGACAAAAAATGTTGGTAACCAGTTTGTGATAGCAATAAGGCACCTCGGGGGTTTGTGGTATATGGCTTAATTATACATTACACATCTATCAGCACATCATACTCTACTACATAGCTAGCCCTACATACACTGAGTGAAGAATATAATATTGAGTTGCACCCCCTTTTTACCCTCAGAACAGCCTCAATTCATTGGGGCATGGACTCTAAAAGGTGTCGAAAGCGTTCCACAGGGATGCTGGTCCATGTTGACTCCAATGCTTCCTACTGTTGTGTCAAGTTGGCTGGATGTCCTTTGGGTGGTGGAACATTCTTGATACACACTGGAAACTGTTGAGCGTGAAAAAAGTTTCAAAAGTTTGGACACGCCTACTCATTCCAGGGTTTTTCTTTATTTTTACTATTTTCTACATTGTATAATAGTAGTGAAGGCATCAAAACTATGAAATAACACGTATGGAATCATGTAGTAACCAAAAAAGTGGTAAACAAATGAAAATATATTTTATATTTGAGATTCTTCAAAGTAGCCACCGACAGGTTTGCACGCGCTTGGCATTCTCTCAACCAACTTCTTGAGCTAGTTACCTGGAATGCATTTCAATTAACAGGTCTGCCTTGTTAAAAGGTTAATTTGTGGAAATTCTTTCCTTAATGCGTTTGAGCCAATCAGTTGTGTTGTGACAAGGTAGGGTTGGTATACAGAAGATAGCTCTATTTGGTAAAATACCAAGTCCATATTATGGCAAGAACAACTAAAATAAGCAAAGAGAGACGACAGTCCATCATTACTTTAAGACATGAAGGTCAGTCAATAAGCAACATTTCAAGAACTTTGAAAGTTTCTATGAGTGCTATGATGAAACAGGCTCTCATTAGGACCACAACAGGAAAGGAAGACCAGGAGTTACCTCTTGCAACAGCCAGGACTTAACCACAAAGACTAATATAGATGCTTGTGCAACGTATAGTGGCAGTCTTTTAGACACAGAGTAACAGTATCTATTATAAGGCCTGCAGCAAAGCATATGAATCTTAAGGTCCCTCCCTTAATAATGGGGAGGGTCTTTGGGACTACCCCCTACATTCACTGTGGGGACGACGTCATCGATGCACTTATTGATGAAGCTAATGACTGATGTGGTGTACTCCTCAATGCCTCTGGAGGAATCCTGGAACATATTCCAGCGTGTGCTATTACAACAGTCCTGTAGCGTAGGATCTGTTTGCTCTGAGCAATTTTTTATTGATCTAGTCACTGGTGCTTCCTGCTTTAATTTTTGCTTGTAAGCAGGAATCAGGAGGACAGAATTGTGGTCAGATTTGCCAAATGGAGGGTGAGGGAGAGCTTTGTAGGCGTCTCTGTGTGTGGCGTATAGGTGGTCCAGAGTTATTTTTCCTCTGGTTGCACATTTAACATGCTGATAGAAATTTGGTAAAATGTATTTAAGTTTCCCTGCATTTAAGTCCCCGGCTACTAGGAGCGTCGCCTCTAGGTGAGCGTTTTCTTGTTTGCTTATGACGGAATACAGCTCTGTCCCGCAGGTGTGATGTTCGGATGTACCGATCCTGTGCAGGTGTTGTTACACTCGCCACTGCGAGGACGATCAGCTGTCCATCCTGTAGCGCTGTCTTAGGCGTCTCACAGTACGGACATTGCAATTTATTGCCCTGGCCACATCTGCAGTCCTCATGCCTCCTTGCAGCATGCCTAAGGCACGTTCACGGAGATGAGCAGGGACCCTGGGCATCTTTCTTTTGGTGTTTTTCAGAGTCAGTAGAAAGGCCTCTTTAGTGTCCTAAGTTTTCATAACTGTGACCTTAATTGCCTACCGTCTGTAAGCTGTTAGTGTCTTAACGACCGTTCAACAGGTGCATGTTCATGAATTGTTTATGGTTCATTGAACAAGCATGGAAAACAGTGTTTAAACCCTTTACAATGAAGATCTGTGAAGTTATTTGGATTTTTACAACTCATCTTTGAAAGACAGGGTCCTGAAAAAGGGACTTTTTTTTTTGCTGAGTTTATATACTTTTTACAATATTTGAAACTCATATGCAACACATATTAATGCCAAAATAACATGCAAAACAGGCAAGCCCCCCCCCCCCCCAAAAAAATGTGGCTGCCCCACCTGCCCTGAATGATGGGTCGCCACTGATCCTAGGTAGGATACATTTCTTGTCCCTAACAAACTGAACCAATAGACTAGGTTTTAGAGCTGCTGCATACCCGTGGACTGGGAGGGAGCGCATTCTGCGACAGCACTGCATCAGGAGTGCACATATCATGTATGTTACTATGATTTTGTTCTCTGATCAACTTTATTTTCTTTCGCTGTGTAAATTGATTTGATACATTCACTGTAATATGAAGCCGAACATTGAGCTTATAAATTCTTGGTTAAATATGCATAGACTTCTAACTGAGGCTTTCTGTCTTCATTCTGTAGAGCAATTATGCACCTGATGTCACGTTCTGACCTCTATTTCTGTTGTTTTGTATTTATTTAGTATGGTCAGGGCGTGAGTTGGGTGGGCAGTCTGTTTGTTTTTCTATGTTTTGGGGCATTTCTATGTTTTCGGCCTAGTATGGTTCTCAATCAGAGGCAGGTGTCATTAGTTGTCTCTGATTGAGAATCATACTTAGGTAGCCTGGGTTTCACTGTGTGTTGGTGGGTGATTGTTCCTGTCACTGTGTTTGTTGTCACAGGATAGGACTGTTTTGCGTTTTCACATTTCTTGTTTTTGTTAGTTTGTTCATGTGTAGTGATTTATTAAAACATGAATAACCACCACGCTGCGCTTTGGTCCGCTTCTCTTCCTCCTACAGACGAACGCCCTTACAGAATCACCCACCTACCAAGGACCAAGCGGCGTGGTAAACAGAGACAGCAGCAGCAGGAGAAGCGACTGGTGCA
Source organism: Oncorhynchus mykiss (assembly GCF_013265735.2). Lineage (NCBI taxonomy): Eukaryota > Metazoa > Chordata > Actinopteri > Salmoniformes > Salmonidae > Oncorhynchus > Oncorhynchus mykiss. The sequence continues at coordinate 14,684,552 of NC_048581.1, read as the reverse complement.
GCAGGAGCAACAGCAGCAGCAGCAAAAGCAGCAGCAGGAGGAGCAACAGCAGCAGGAGCAGCAGCAGCAGCAGTGGGAGAGGCTGCACTACTTGGAGAGATGGACTTGGGAGGAGATTCTAGACGGGAAAGGACCCTGGGCAGAGCCAGGAGAATATTGCCGCCCCAAGGCCGAGCTGGAGGCAGCAAAAGCAGAGAGGCGGCATTATGAGGAACTAGCACGGCAGAGCGGATGGAAGCCCGAGAGTCACCCCCAAAAATTTATTGGGGGGGTCACAGGGGGAGTGTGGCAGAGTCAGGAGTCAGACCTGAGCCAACTCCCCCCGTTTATCGTGAGGAGCCAAGGAGGAGCTCAGAACCAGAGCTGGTGTTGGAGGTGAGCGAAGCAGAGACTGTGAAGGAGTTAATGGGGAAATTGGAGGAGAGTGATATGAGGGACTTGCTGGTTTGGTGCATGAGGCACGACATTCGCCCGACGGAGCGTGTCAGGGATTTAATGGCACCGGGGTCAGCTCTCCATACTCATCCTGAGGTGCGTGCGAGGGGTCTGGTGAAGACTGTGCCAGCCTCACGCACCAGGCCTCCTGTGCATCTCCCTAGCCTTGCACGTCCTGTGCCATCTCAGCACTACAGTGCTCCTAGCAGTGCTAACTGTGGCGGGCGTGGTGCTGGTCAGGCACCGTGTTATGCAGTTGTGCGCACGGTGTCCCCAGTACGCGTGCTTAGCCCGGTGCGCTACATCCCAGCTCCCCACATCTGCCGGGCTAGGGTGAAGATCCAGCCAGGGCGGTTGGTGCCAGCCCTGCTCTCAAGATCTCCAGTACGCCTTCACGGCCCGGTCTATCCGTCACCACCTCCACGCACCAGCCCTCCGGTGGCAGCCCCCCGTACCAGGCTGTCTCTCCGGCCCATCCTTACAGGGGCTTCCTCCTCTCCAGCGCTGCCGGAGCCTCCCGCCTGTCCGGCGCCTCTGCCGGAGCCTCCCGCCTGTCCGGCGCCGCTGCCGGAGCCTCCCGCCTGTCCGGCGCCTCTGCCGGAGCCTCCCGCCTGTCCGGCGCCTCTGCCGGAGCCTCCCGCCTGTCCGGCGCCTCTGCCGGAGCCTCCCGCCTGTCCGGCGCCTCTGCCGGAGCCTCCCGCCTGTCCGGCGCCTCTGCCGGAGCCTCCCGCCTGTCCGGCGCCTCTGCCGGAGCCTCCCGCCTGTCCGGCGCCTCTGCCGGAGCCTCCCGCCTGTCCGGCGCCGCTGCCGGAGCCTCCCGCCTGTCCGGCGCCTCTGCCGGAGCCTCCCGCCTGTCCGGCGCCTCTGCCGGAGCCTCCCGCCTGTCCGGCGCCTCTGCCGGAGCCTCCCGCCTGTCCGGCGCCTCTGCCGGAGCCTCCCGCCTGTCCGGCGCCTCTGCCGGAGCCTCCCGCCTGTCCGGCGCCGCTGCCGGAGCCTCCCGCCTGTCCGGCGCCGCTGCCGGAGCCTCCCGCCTGTCCGGCGCCGCTGCCGGAGCCTCCCGCCTGTCCGGCGCCGCTGCCGGAGCCTCCCGCCTCTCCGGCGCCGCTGCCGGAGTCTCCCGCCTCTCCGGCGCTACCAGGGCCTTCCTTTTCTCCAGCGTTGCCAGAGCTTCCCGTCTGCCCAGCGCCAGCTGAGCTTCCCATCAGCCCAGCGCAAGCTGAGCTTCCCGTCTGCCCAGCGGCGCCAGCGCCGTCCGTCTGCCCAGCGCCGCCCGTCTGCCAGGAGCCGCCAGTGCCGCCCGTCTGCCAGGGGCCGCCAGTGCCGCCCGTCTGCCAGGGGCCGCCAGTGCCGCCCGTCAGCCAGGGGCCGCCAGTGCCGCCCGTCAGCCAGGGGCCGCCAGTGCCGCCCGTCAGCCAGGGGCCGCCAGTGCCGCCAGTCAGCCAGGGGCCGCCAGTGCCGCCAGTCAGCCAGGGGCCGCCAGTGCCGCCAGTCAGCCAGGGGCCGCCAGTAAGCCAGGGGCCGCCAGTGCCGCCAGTCAGCCAGGGGCCGCCAGTAAGCCAGGGGCCGCCAGTGCCGTCAGTCAGCCAGGGGCCGCCCGAGCAGCTGACCCTCTGTCCAGAGCAGCTGTCGCCCCTCTGTCCCAAGCTGCTGCCGCCCCTCTGTCCCGAGCAGCTGTCCCTCTGTCCCGAGCAGCTGTCCCTCTGTCCCGAGCAGCTGTCCCTCTGTCCCGAGCAGCTGCCGCCCCTCTGTCCCGAGCTGCTGCCGCCCCTCTGTCCCGAGCTGCTGCCGCCCCTCTGTCCCGAGCTGCTATCGCCCCTCTGTCCCGAGCTGCTATCGCCCCTCTGTCCCGAGCAGCTGCCCCTCTGTCCCGAGCAGTTGTCCCTCTGTCCCGAGCAGCTGCTTCACCTCTGTCCCGAGCTGCCCCTCTGTCCCGAGCAGCCCCTCTGTCCAGTGGGGTCATTGAGAGGGGTGGCCATGGTGAGTAAGCCAGGGAGGCGGACAATAAGGCGGACTAAGACAATGGTGAAGTGGGGTCCGCGTCCCGCGCCAGAGCCGCCACCGCGGACAGACGCCCACCCAGACCCTCCCCTATAGGTCAAGGTTTTGCGGCCGGAGTCCGCACCTTTGGGGGGGGGTACTGTCACGTTTTGACCTCTATTTCTGTTGTTTTGTATTTATTTAGTATGGTCAGGGCGTGAGTTGGGTGGGCAGTCTGTTTGTTTTTCTATGTTTTGGGGCATTTCTATGTTTTCGGCCTAGTATGGTTCTCAATCAGAGGCAGGTGTCATTAGTTGTCTCTGATTGAGAATCATACTTAGGTAGCCTGGGTTTCACTGTGTGTTGGTGGGTGATTGTTCCTGTCACTGTGTTTGTTGTCACAGGATAGGACTGTTTTGCGTTTTCACATTTCTTGTTTTTGTTAGTTTGTTCATGTGTAGTGATTTATTAAAACATGAATAACCACCACGCTGCGCTTTGGTCCGCTTCTCTTCCTCCTACAGACGAACGCCCTTACACCTGACCTCTCCGGTTTCACAGCTATTCCTTTTAAATCTTGTGGTTTCCCCAAGAAAAGCCAGACCACAAAAGCTTGGTGGACACTTATTTTCTTTAGCCTACTAATAGCCTTTTGGAGTAGAGATGCACTCTTGCTTTGCTTGCTAAATGTAAAATAGGCCACAGCATTCAGGGTCGGGGAGTTGCAAAGGAGAAGCACATATTTCCCTACTCTTGACAAAATAGCAATACAACATATGAGTGGCCTGCTAATGTACCTTTCTGGACCGTCGAGAATAGACACAAACGGATCTAAAAAATTATAGGCTAATGGGCCTATACAGTTATTTCGGCATGAAACACAACAGGACGTGTGAGCAGCTTACATCACTGCAGTTTACAGCCTATGGACAGTACTTGTGTAATGATTTGATAACAACAACACATTCCTCATCCCACTGTGTTGTTGTAGCCCAGGTATAAGAATGTTCTGGTCTAAAAACGTAGTCCTAACCAATAGTGGAGCTTTGAGCCCGGGGACCACAGACCGCAGTCTGGATGAGCTCACTACAGAGTTGTTCATTTATTTTTATTCCACTTTGACAGGTAAATATTTTGCCTATGGCCTTAATATTTAGCTAATGAATGGCCTAATATCTAGCCAATATTTAGCTTCCTACTTCGGCTACACATCACAAGCCTCTCTACCAGCTGATCCCGTGTTCAACAGACTAAAGGCTATGCAAGCCTCTACGCAATAGGCCATTCCTCTTCTCCTGAAATTCCAGGAAAAGCTATAGGCTACAAAATCTATAGGACATTTATTTTTATAGTAGGTATAATAGCCTATTCGTGTGATCACTTTTGGCATGTTATGATAAGATTGTTACTCTGACGCATTGCAAATAGTTGCACAGGACCGACAGAGATGAGCACATTGAAAAATAATAACCAAAGGAATTGACAAGCATTATGACAGCATTATGGAAATCACTTCAAACCACTTGAGCAACGAGGCAATGACATTTTGTAAAGATGCGCAGGCTAAACGGAGTTTGTCGTTGAATTGCTACATTTAAATACAAGTTACTAAATCATTTTTCATTTGGCCTACATGTACAGAGCATTCGGAAAGTATTTATTATCACCCAGAGACATATAGGAGATTATACTGTTTATTATCACACAGAGACATATAGGAGATTATACTGTTTATTATCACCCAGAGACATATAGGAGATTATACTGTTTATCACCCAGAGACATATAGGAGATTATACTGTTTATTATCACCCAGCAACATAGATATTATACTGTGTATTATCACCCAGAAACAGAGATTATACTGTGTATTATCACCCAGAGACATATAGGAGATTATACTGTGTATTATCACCCAGAGGCATATAGGAGATTATACTGTGTATTATCACCCAGAGACATATAGGAGATTATACTGTCTATTATCACCCAGAAACAGAGATTATACTGTGTATTATCACCCAGAGACATATAGGAGATTATATTGTGTATTATCACCCAGAAACAGAGATTATACTGTGTATTATCACCCAGAGACATATAGGAGATTATACTGTGTATTTTCACCCAGAGGCATATAGGAGATTATACTGTGTATTATCACCCAGAAACAGAGATTATACTGTGTATTATCACCCAGAGACATATAGGAGATTATACTGTGTATTATCACCCAGAAACAGAGATTATACTGTGTATTATCACCCAGACATATAGGAGATTATACTGTGTATTTTCACCCAGAGGCATATAGGAGATTATACTGTGTATTATCACCCAGAGACATAGAGAGTATACTGGGTATTATCACCCAGAGACATAGAGAGTATACTGTGTATTATCACCCAGAGACATAGAGAGTATACTGGGTATTATCACCCAGAGACATAGAGAGTATACTGGGTATTATCACCCAGAGACATAGAGAGTATACTGGGTATTATCACCCAGAGACATAGAGAGTATACTGGGTATTATCACCCAGAGACATAGAGAGTATACTGGGTATTATCATTGACGTTGGGTTCCTTTGACGAGGAAGAATATTCCGGTAGCGACTCCCAGCAGCCCCAGCGTCAGACCCAGTCCACAGAAAACAGCAGGACCAACACTGGGATGGGGGGGCACCTCGAACTCTGTGTGAAGATGTTTCTCTCTTTAAACATGTTTTACTACAAAGATTTCAGTAAAATGTAAATGTTACATAAATATTTAATCACCCCATGTCCTGGTTAAAGGTTCATCTAGGGCCATGTGATCCACAATACAGGTGTAGATGTCTCCCTCTTGTGGTTCAAAGGTCAGAGTGGAGAAACGGTAGAAAGTGTAATCACTGTTGGTTGCATATTGACCCACTTTAACCCCCTTGGGGACGTTCTCATCATTCTTGGTCCATTTGACTTGGACAGGCGGAGGAAAGAAATTATTGATGAAGCAGACGAGAGAGTTGTTTATTCCCAGTTTCACTTCTTCCTTGGCATACAATTTGATCTCAGGAGGAACTGTGGTTGAAAAAATATATATACTATTAAGGGTTCTAACTAACTAGCTATCTCCAAAAGTGGTCATTAGCTATGACTGCATGTTGGCTTGGCAGTCCATTCAGACCAGCAGCTAGCCACAACATTCATTTGACCAGGTTCTCTTTTAGTGATTGTATTGACATGGCATGGCATTTAGTTTCAAGTCTTTTCCATACATTATCATCATTAAATTATTTTTGCTGTAAAAATGTGTCAGAATACAATTTGAAATTATTTTGAAATACTCCCTAAATCCCAAATGTTTAAACTCTGCCCATTGATGAAGCAATTTCCAATAGAATTTGAACCCAGGTCTAGAAAAAAATATAAACAAAAATACTGTACCTTTAGCTTCTGGGGTTTCAAGGCTGAAGACTTTAATGTAATTGCTAAGATCTGCTCTTTGGCTCTCTGCAGTTCTGACGCAAATAGGACAATCTACATCATTTACCCATTCTGGTAACGTTACCACGTCTTCTTTGTTTTTTAAATATACATGGAGATATTCATTACCGTCTGCTACAATGGTCATGTTAAATTCCTCCGTTTCAGAACGTGCGCCTATGACAGTGAATACATGCGCTGTGAAGGAAGAGGGTAGAATTCATCAACATTTATTCTGTCATAACCAACCATACTATCATTGTGATGCAACAAATAAAGCAAATGTTCTATTTTTGCTTGGAAGTTGTTTTTCTTATAAGATAACAGTTGAACATTCCTCAGTTACTGTACATTGCAAGGAACCATGTGCAATCTCAGGTTAGTGCCTCATGGCCTGTCAATCTGTTCTTACCTTGTCCTTGTGTAGAACTCACCGTGAAAAGCACAATCATAAACACAAGAGCCATCATCATGCCATCAATTCACGATGACTGCTGTGTTTGAGTGTTCATTCTAAAAGGGAAATCCAACTAAATCACAACTTCCTCCTCACTCCTCTCTAGCGTCTCTCATATGTTGCACCAATTAAAAATCTGTATGCTGTTTCTAGGCAGACAAGTTTGTGTCAATTGTTTTCCACACAGGTAACTGTTTTGAACTGTGGTCAAAAACCAAATTGGAATTAGAGTCAACATATTCAACATACAGTCATTATTATTTGCCCTAAAAAATATATACTGTGAATACAATGAGTGTACAAAACATTAAGAACACGTGCTCTTTCCATAAAATAGACTGACCAGGTGAATCCAGGTAAAGGCTTTGATCCCTTATTGATGTCAGTTGTTAAATCCACTTCAGTGTAGATGAAGGTGAGGAGACAGATTAAAGATGAAGGGGAGGGGACAGGTTAAAGATGAAGGGGAGGAGGCAGATTAAAGATGAAGGGGAGGAGACAGGTTAAAGATGAAGGGGAGGAGGCAGATTAAAGATGAAGGGGAGGAGACAGGTTAAAGATGAAGGGGAGGAGTCAGGTTAAAGATGAAGGGGAGGAGACGGGTTAAAGATGAAGGGGAGCAGACAGGTTAAAGATGAAGGGGAGGAGACAGGTTAAAGATGAAGGGGAGGAGACAGGTTAAAGATGAAGGGGAGGAGGCAGATTAAAGATGAAGGGGAGGAGACAGGTTAAAGATGAAGGGGAGGAGGCAGATTAAAGATGAAGGGGAGGAGACAGGTTAAAGATGAAGGGGAGGAGGCAGATTAAAGATGAAGGGGAGGAGACAGGTTAAAGATGAAGGGGAGGAGTCAGGTTAAAGATGAAGGGGAGGAGACGGGTTAAAGATGAAGGGGAGCAGACAGGTTAAAGATGAAGGGGAGGAGACAGGTTAAAGAAGGATTTCTAAGTTTTGAGACAATTGAGATGGATTGTGTGTGTGTGCCATTCAGAGGGTGAATGGGCAACACAAAACAGGGTATAAACGGGGCCTTTGAACGGGGTATGGTAGTAGGTGCCAGGCGCACTGATTTGTGTCAAGAACTGCAACACTGCTGGGTTTTTCACGCTCAACAGTTTCCTGTGTGTATCAAGAATGGGGGACGGAGGGGGTCATACCATGGATCATTTAGCTATTTCATTTAGAATTTTAGGACCCCTTTAGGTATAAAAAAAATGCATACACTACCGATCAAAGGTTTTAGAACACCTACTCATTACAGGGTTTTTCTTTATTTTTACTATTTTCTACATTGTAGAATAATAGTGACGACATCAAAACTATGAAATAACCCATATGGAATCATGTAGTAACCAAAAAAGTGTTAAACAAATCAAAATATATTTTATATTTGAGATTCTTCAAATAGCCGCCCTTTGCCTTGATGACAGCTTTAAACCTGGCCTCTTCCATTTTTGCAGTAATGCTGCAATTAGTTGGTTGTAATTTTGGGAAGAGCAGACATTTCCATATATTTTTGTTAGCTGCATGTATGACAACTCCACCAGTCCTATTTATGATAGAATTTACAAAGAATATACCTTTTTTTGTCATTTATTGTTGTTGAAATTAGTATATTTGAGTTTTTTTTTAATTCCCTTTTTCTCCCCAATTTCATGGTATCCAATTAGTAGTTAGTCTTGCCTCATCGCTGCAACTCCCATGGCTGAGAGCCAGGCATCCTCTGAAACACAACCCAACCAAGCCTCAGTGCTTCTTGAAACAATGCCCATTTAACCCGGAAGCCAGCCACACCAATGCAGGAAACACCGTACACCTGGCGATCGAAAGTGGACAACCTTGTTTTACTCCTCTTGACAGTTTAATACTTACTGAGAAGTAGCCATTATTTAAAAAACATATTTGATGGTCCTGTCAACCCTTTTTTAAACGTTGGTTGAATAGAACAGGTGTAGACCTCACAGTGAAATGCGTACTTACAGGCTCTAACCAATAGTGCGAAAAAAAGGTGTGTGTGTGTGTGTGAGAAACGGAAATATCATATTTACATAAGTATTCAGACCCTTTACTCAGTACTTTGTTGAAGCACCTTTGGCCTTGTGTCTTCTTGGGTATGATGCTACAAGCTTTTCACACCTGTATTTGGGGAGTTTCTCCCATTCTTCTCTGCAGATCCTCTCAAGCTCTATCAGGTTGGATGGGGAGCGTTACTGCATAGCTATTTTCATCAAGGATCCCTGCACTTTGCTTTGTTCATCTTTCCCTTGATCCTGACTAGTCTCCCAGTCCCTGCCGCTGAAAAACTTCTCCACAGCATGATGCTGCCACCACCATGCTTCACCGTAGGGATGGTGCCAGCTTTCCTCCAAACGTGATGCTTGGCATTCAGGCCAAAGTGTTCAATCTTGGTTTCATCAGACCAGAGAATCTTGTTTCTCATGGTCTGAGAGTCCTTTAGGTGCCTTTTGGCAAACTCCAAGCAGGCTGTCATGTGCCTTTTAATGAGGAGTGGCTTCCATCTGGCCACTTTACCATAAAGGCCTGATTGGTGGAGTGCTGCAGAGATGGTTGTCCTTCTGGAAGGTTTTCCCATCTCCACAGAGGAACTCTGGAGCTCTGTCAGATGTTATGGAGAGATGCTGATGAGGACATGTTGAATAATAATTACTGTATAAATATACAGGACATACACTTTGTAATCATTTATGTCACATTGAAAACGCTGATGTTATTTCGTGATGTTCCGGGGACGTCCTTATTTTTGTTTGATGGGCGGCATCATTTGAACATTTGAATGCACATGTGCAAAGTTATGTGAACGTGAATCATCATCACATGTGAATCACATGTGGTTTCACGATCTCACATGAAATTTCACGTGTGAAATATGCGCAAATCATGTGATTTTCAATATGTGAAATCATGTGTTAACTGCACATTCTTGTATGATAACAATCCATATGTGGTGGTGCGAGTATAGGTGAATTCCATGTTTTTTCTCTCCAGATGGACACTTTGTCACGTCCCTCGACCTTTGTTATTCCAGAGGGGAAGATCCACAACGTGAGTTCATCATCAGAATGTTACGGTGCGTGAATGAGGACCCAAAAGCGAATCAACTTAAACAGAGCTTCTTTAATTACCAAACATAGGTAGGCTCAGATGGACCGGCAGATTCCGACAGGACAGGACAAGGTTACAGCAAACATGACGACAGTCTGGTTCAGGCATGAATGACACAAACAAACAAGAATCCGACAAGGACAGGAGCAGAAACAGAGAGAGATATAGGGACCTAATCAGAGGGAAAAAAGGGAACAGGTGGGGAACGGGGTGAATGGGTAGTTAGAGGAGACAAGGGACAGCTGGGGGAAAGCGGGGGAGAAAAGGTAACCTAACACGACCAGCAGAGGGAGACAGGGTGAAGGGAAAGGACAGAGACAAGACAACATGACAGTACCCCCCCACTCACCGAGCGCCTCCTGGCGCACTCGAGGAGGAAACCTGGCGGCAACGGAGGAAATCATCAATCAGCGCACGGTCCAGCACGTCCCGAGAGGGAACCCAACTCCTCTCCTCAGGACCGTACCCCTCCCAGTCAACTAGGTACTGATGACCACGGCCCCGAGGACGCATGTCCAAGATCTTACGGACCCTGTAGATAGGTGCGCCCTCGACAAGGATGGGGGGGGGGGGGGGGGAAGACGAGCGGGGGCGCGAAGAACGGGCTTAACACAGGAGACATGGAAGACCGGGTGGACGCGACGAAGATATCGCGGAAGAAGAAGTCGCACTGCGACAGGATTAATGACCTGAGAGATACGGAATGGACCAATGAACCGCGGGGTCAACTTGCGAGAAGCCGTCTTAAGGGGAAGGTTCTGAGTGGAGAGCCAAACTCTCTGACCGCGACAATACCTAGGGCTCTTAGTTCTACGCTTATTAGCAGCTCTCACAGTCTGCGCCCTATAACGGCAAAGTGCAGACCTGACCCTCTTCCAGGTGCGCTCGCAACGTTGGACAAAAGCCTGAGCGGAGGGGACGCTGGACTCGGCGAACTGAGATGAGAACAACGGAGGCTGGTACCCGAGGCTACTCTGAAAAGGAGATAGCCCGGTCGCAGACGAAGGAAGCGAGTTGTGGGCGTATTCTGCCCAGGGGAGCTGTTCTGACCAAGACGCAGGGTTGCGAAAAGAAAGACTGCGTAAGATGCGACCAATAGTCTGATTGGCCCGTTCTGCTTGACCGTTAGACTGGGGGTGAAAGCCGGAAGAGAGACTGACGGAAGCCCCAATCAAACGGCAAAACTCCCTCCAAAATTGAGACGTGAATTGCGGACCTCTGTCCGAAACGACGTCTGACGGAAGGCCATGAATTCTGAAAACATTCTCGATGATGATTTGTGCCGTCTCTTTAGCAGAAGGAAGCTTAGCAAGGGGAATGAAATGAGCCGCCTTAGAGAACCTATCGACAACCGTAAGAATAACAGTCTTCCCCGCTGTCGAAGGCAGTCCGGTGACAAAATCTAAGGCGATGTGAGACCACGGTCGAGAGGGAATAGGAAGCGGCCTGAGACGGCCGGCAGGAGGAGAGTTACCGGACTTAGTCTGCGCGCAGACCGAACAAGCAGCCACGAAACGACGCGTGTCATGCTCCCGGGTGGGCCACCAGAAACGCTGGCGAATGGAAGCAAGCGTACCCCGAACGCCAGGGTGGCCGGCTAACTTGGCAGAGTGAGCCCACTGAAGAACGGCCAGACGAGTAGGAACGGGAACGAAAAGAAGGTTCCTAGGACAAGCGCGCGGCGACGGAGTTTGAGTGAGTGCTTGCTTTACCTGCCTCTCAATTCCCCAGACAGTCAACCCGACAACACGCCCCTCAGGGAGAATCCCCTCGGGGTCAGTGGAGGCTACTGAAGAACTGAAGAGACGAGACAAAGCATCAGGCTTGGTGTTCTTAGAGCCCGGACGATAAGAAATCACGAACTCGAAACGAGCGAAAAACAGCGCCCAACGCGCCTGACGCGCATTAAGTCGTTTGGCAGAACGGATGTACTCAAGGTTCCTATGGTCAGTCCAAACGACAAAAGGAACGGTCGCCCCCTCCAACCACTGTCGCCATTCGCCTAGGGCTAACCGGATGGCGAGCAGTTCGCGGTTACCCACATCATAGTTACGTTCCGACGGCGACAGGCGATGAGAAAAATACGCGCATGGGTGGACCTTGTCGTCAGAGAGGGAGCGCTGAGAAAGGATGGCTCCCACTCCCACCTCTGACGCGTCAACCTCGACAACGAACTGTCTAGAGACGTCAGGTGTAACAAGGATAGGAGCGGATGTAAAACGTTTCTTGAGGAGATCAAAAGCTCCCTGGGCGGAAACGGACCACTTAAAGCACGTCTTGACAGAAGTAAGGGCTGTGAGAGGAGCTGCCACCTGACCGAAATTACGGATGAAACGACGATAGAAGTTCGCGAAGCCGAGAAAGCGCTGCAGCTCGACGCGTGACTTAGGGACGGGCCAATCAATGACAGCTTGGACCTTAGCGGGATCCATCTTAATGCCTTCAGCGGAAATAACAGAACCGAGAAATGTGACGGAGGAGGCATGAAAAGTGCACTTCTCAGCCTTCACAAAAAGACAATTCTCTAAAAGGCGCTGGAGGACACGTCGAACGTGCTGAACATGAATCTGGAGTGACGGTGAAAAAATCAGGATATCGTCAAGGTAAACGAAAACAAAGATGTTCAGCATGTCTCTCAGGACATCATTGACTAATGCCTGAAAGACAGCTGGAGCGTTAGCGAGGCCGAAAGGAAGAACCCGGTATTCAAAGTGCCCTAACGGAGTGTTAAACGCCGTCTTCCACTCGTCCCCCTCCCTGATGCGCACGAGATGGTAAGCGTTACGAAGGTCCAACTTAGTGAAAAACCTGGCTCCCTGCAGGATCTCGAAGGCTGAAGACATAAGAGGAAGCGGATAACGATTCTTCACTGTTATGTCATTCAGCCCTCGATAATCTATGCAGGGGCGCAGAGACCCGTCCTTCTTCTTGACAAAAAAAAACCCCGCTCCGGCGGGAGAGGAGGAGGGGACTATGGTACCGGCGTCAAGAGCTACAGACAAATAATCTTCGAGAGCCTTACGTTCGGGAGCCGACAGAGAGTATAGTCTACCCCGGGGGGGGGTGGTTCCCGGAAGGAGATCAATACTACAATCATACGACCGGTGTGGAGGAAGAGAGGTGGCCCTGGACCGACTGAACACCGTGCGCAGATCGTGATATTCCTCCGGCACCCCTGTCAAATCACCAGGCTCCTCCTGTGAAGAAGAGACAGAGGAAACAGGAGGGATAGCAGACATTAAACATTTCACATGACAAGAGACGTTCCAGGAGAGGATAGAATTACTAGACCAATTAATGGAAGGATTATGACAAACTAGCCAGGGATGGCCCAAAACAACAGGTGTAAAAGGTGAACGAAAAATTAAAAAAGAAATGGTTTCACTATGATTACCAGAAACAGTGAGGGTTAAAGGTAGCGTCTCACGCTGAATCCTGGGGAGAGGACTACCATCCAGGGCGAACAAGGCCGTGGGCTCCTTTAACTGTCTGAGAGGAATGTCATGTTCCCGAGCCCAGGTCTCGTCCATAAAACAGCCCTCCGCCCCAGAGTCTATTAAGGCACTGCAGGAAGCTGACGAACCGGTCCAGCGTAGATGGACCGACAAGGTAGTGCAGGATCTTGAAGGAGAGACAGGAGTAGTAGCGCTCACCAGTAGCCCTCCGCTTACTGACGAGCTCTGGCCTTTTACTGGACATGAAGTGACAAAATGACCAGCGGAACCGCAATAGAGACAGAGGCGGTTGGTGATTCTCCGTTCCCTCTCCTCAGTCGAGATGCGGATACCTCCCAGCTGCATGGGCTCAGCACCCGAGCCGGCAGAGGAAGATGGTAGTGATGCGGAGAGGGAGGCGACGGAGAGCGCGAGCTCCTTTCCACGAGCTCGGTGACGAAGATCAACCCGTCGCTCAATGCGAATAGCGAGTTCAATCAAGGAATCCACGCTGGAAGGAACCTCCCGGGAGAGAATCTCATCCTTTACCTCTGCGCGGAAACCCTCCAGAAGACGAGCGAGCAAGGCCGGCTCATTCCAGCCACTGGAGACAGCAAGAGTGCGAAACTCAATAGAGTAGTCTGTTATGGATCGATTGCCTTGACATAGGGAAGACAGGGCCCTGGAAGCCTCCTCCCCAAAAACAGATCGATCAAAAACCCGTATCATCTCCTCCTTAAAGTCTTGATACTGGTTAGTACACTCAGCCCTTGCCTCCCAGATTGCCGTGCCCCACTCACGAGCCCGTCCAATAAGGAGAGATATGACGTAGGCGACACGAGCAGTGCTCCTGGAGTAAGTGTTGGGCTGGAGAGAAAACACAATATCACACTGGGTGAGGAACGAGCGGCATTCAGTGGGCTCCCCAGAGTAACACGGCGGGTTATTGATTCTGGGCTCCGGAGATTCGAAAGCCCTGGAAGTGGCCGGTGGATCGAGGCGGAGATGGTGAACCTGTTCTGTGAGGTTGGAGACTTGGGTGGCCAGGGTCTCAACGGCATGTCGAGCAGCAGACAATTCCTGCTTGTGTCTGCCTAGCATCGCTCCCTGGATCTCGACGGCTGAGTGGAGAGGATCCGAAGTCGCTGGGTCCATTCTTGGTCGGATTCTTCTGTTACGGTGCGTGAATGAGGACCCAAAAGCGAATCAACTTAAACAGAGCTTCTTTAATTACCAAACATAGGTAGGCTCAGATGGACCGGCAGATTCCGACAGGACAGGACAAGGTTACAGCAAACATGACGACAGTCTGGTTCAGGCATGAATGACACAAACAAACAAGAATCCGACAAGGACAGGAGCAGAAACAGAGAGAGATATAGGGACCTAATCAGAGGGAAAAAAGGGAACAGGTGGGGAACGGGGTGAATGGGTAGTTAGAGGAGACAAGGGACAGCTGGGGGAAAGCGGGGGAGAAAAGGTAACCTAACACGACCAGCAGAGGGAGACAGGGTGAAGGGAAAGGACAGAGACAAGACAACATGACACAGAATCTATTCAAACATGGCGACAGCTGCAGAATACAACAGTGCTTTCAATAGATACACTGGATATAGAGTTGGAATATATCATGCTGAGATACAGAACAAAGATCTGTTTTTCTACTGCAAAAATGATGGTGAACTTGTCTACAAAGCTGGATTTAATAAAACTGGTAAGTATCCATAGGCAAAATGTATTTTACATCATGCGTGTTTTATGGCATATAAAATATTCTGCTAAGCACTATTTGGTTGACTCTAACATGAGTGAGGTTTGCATTTGACAAGTCAGGGAACTTCCAGAAAGAAACCTGCCTGTGCAGTTCTTATTTAACCCACACCATGACAGGGTGGAAGCTTGCTGAGTTTGTTTTGAGGAAGTGAAAGAGAACTAGCTTGGGTATCAGTCTGACACAACACAAGCCACCTCAATTGACCCTGTTTAAAAGTACACTTTGGTGGAACACTTTGACACCCACGAGACCTGGCCAGTATGAATCTGTCCAACCTTATTGGACATTTACACTATCAGTCAAAAGTTAGGACACACCTACTCATTCAAGGGTTGCTGATTGCTGCAAATTGCTGATTTGGAGGGTAGAGTGTCTACTCTTCATCAGATTAAAGAAGATGAACAGCTGATTGATTCTTTGCTTGAGTCCGCGTGGTGGTGAACGAAGCCACTTGCCCATGGCTTGTCATCGCGGCCTCGGAGGAGCCTGCGGCTGTGAGATGTGCTGTGGTCCCGCTGGAAGAGCCTTGGCCATTACCGGGAGCTGTGCTCGAGCATCCGGTCTGCTCCACTCCCTCTGCTCCACCTCAGGAGTCATGGATTACTGTACGGAAACCAAAAAAACATTAGCAGGAAAACGCCAAGGCAAAGTGATGCCTTGGAACTGGGAAACAGATACCGGGTATTGGAAGAGTTGGAGATTTCTGCTTCTGGCAGAACAAGCAATTTTGCCCGGAAGCAAGTGGACCCCTGACATCTAAACAATTTACAATGAAACAGCTCTATAACTAGCCCCAAACAACCTTCTAGGAGGAAGATAACTCAAGAGAGACGCAGCAGTCCCACTGTCCTTATTGTAGGCTCATCTATGATCCAAAATGTTTCTATTAGGAAAGCAGAGACCATCTGTTACCCGGGTGCCCGGATCCAGGACATTGACTGTATGATCCCGCTACTCATTAGTAAACACCCGACTGCTTCAGCTATCACTGTCCATGTAGGGTCAAATGATATTAAATTACAGGAATCTGAGCAACTTAAAAAGGATTTTAAATCACTGATTCATACTGTACTTAAATCAGGTAAACAATGCATTATTTCAGGTCCATTCCCGTCTCCACGCTCTACGGATAATAACTTCAGTCGTATACGCCAGCTACACATCTGGCTAAAAGGTTATTGTTGTTCAATAAGCATACAATATGTGGACAATTTTACAGCTTTTCTACATCGACCAAATGTATTTCTCAGGGATGGATTACATCTGAATAGGTATGGTACAAGCATTCTCTCCTCAAACCTGGCTCTCACTATAGCCTCATACAGTGCATATGAGAATTGACAATATATAGCCTTGGGGGTTGATACTCGGAATTGGTCGATTCCCCATCAGGCTATACTGACTGCTCCCCCCATAGCTTTAAATAGCTCTACAGGTGCTGCTAACATGGATGAAACTTTTGATGGATTTTATGTTATTGTTACACTACTCTCAAGGTACCGTGTTGCCACTTCCTCGTACAGTTATTGTTAAAAGTAATCTTATTTCCATCCAACTCAGGCCTGTCAGGAGTTACACAAGGAACTCATCTAATAAGGAAGCAAACTGAGTGACTGACGGGAATTTCTGTGGTAAGGGAACAAGGAACTAAAGATTTGGGGAAGTGGGGAATCAAAGAGCTCATATTAATGTGGTTCACCATTTCAGACATACTTTTATTTCATCCCAGACACAACTCTGCATGATTTAAGTGTGGTTATATGTATGTTAGAGATGTGTTTACTTTGTGACTGTAACTTGAGCCATTCTAACTCAGAGTCTGAGAGGAGAAAGATAGCCGTCTGGGCTGGTGCTGGGGGTGGTCTTTGGTGCAGTTGGTCTCATCTATTACAACAGGAGGAAGACCTCTTGTGGTGAGACATACAATAATCTATCAAAGATATTATAGTTCACTGGTGGTGAGACATACAACAATCTATCAAAGATATTATAGTTCACTGGTGGTGAGACATACAACAATCTATCAAAGATATTATAGTTCACTGGTGGTGAGACATACAAGAATTTATCAAAGATATTATAGTTCACTGGTGGTGAGACATACAACAGTCTATCAAAGATATTATAGTTCACTGGTGGTGAGACATACAACAATCTATCAAAGATATTATAGTTCCCTGGTGGTGAGACATACAAGAATTTATCAAAGATATTATAGTTCACTGGTGGTGAGACATACAACAGTCTATCAAAGATATTATAGTTCCCTGGTGGTGAGACATACAAGAATCTATCAAAGATATTATAGTTCACTGGTGGTGAGACATACAACAATCTATCAAAGATATTATAGTTCCCTGGTGGTGAGACATACAAGAATCTATCAAAGATATTATAGTTCTCTGGTGGTGAGACCTCTATCTGAGATATTACATTCAGAGGCCTACCTTTTGACCCACAATTGCCTCACAATGACCATGGCACAAAGTTAACCTGTGATAAGTGTATAACTTTTTACAATGCCTTCGTTAAGCCAAGCCCAGACCAAGTGGATAGGTTGACGCAGACGCAGAGCGCCTCCCAGCTGTGGCACAATGCAAGGACTCTGCGCATCACTGCCAGCACAGCACAAAAAGTTACTAGACGCAGCACAACAAACCCAGGAAAATTCTTAAATGAACTTGCTCCTGGCTTTTAGTGGGAATTCTGCCACTTGGTACCGCAACAAGTACAAAGGCACACAACTGATGGAAGGCAGAGGATTTGCTGTGGAGAGAAAAGGCATGGTGGTGCATCCTGGCCATCCCTGGTCGGCAGCTGGGATTCTGGATCCTGGAGGTCAAATGTGACCTGAGGCTCCAAATCTAATTGTATTGGTCACATACATGTGTTTAGCAGATGTTATTGCAGGTGTATCGAAATGCTTGTGCTTCTAGTTACGACAGTGCAGCAATATCTAGCAAGTAATATCTAACAATTCTGTTAAATATACTACCAAGTTGTACATCATTTGTTCAGAGTCACTGTATTTCATGTTTTCAAATAAAAATGCATAAGTTACATTGAACAATACATTGCAGTTAATGAGGTTACTAGTACGCTGGAAATAAGCTCCCTCTCAGATTCACAAGGCCAGCACAGATATGTAGTATTTTATTGATTATGGAGACCAGTGTGATTGGCACAGTCTTTCAAATGCCGTATTCGTCATGGATGCGGACGTTTGCAATACGCCGAGTGTTGGTCACCTCCTCACAGGTGAGCTGCCCTCCTTGGCACGTGAACGCTGGAAAGACCAAGGTCACCCTACGTTCATCTGGTACGTAGTGAGTGTACAGCTTGTATAAGTGTAAATTTGCTGTCCCCTCAAAATAACTCAACACACAGCCATTAATGTCTAAACCGCTGGCAACAAAAGTGAGTACACCCCTAAGTGAAACTCCGGGAGAAAACATCTGCAATAAGAAGTCTACTTCAAACGGGAAACTTCAGAATATTGTGGATTGAGATTCCGTCACATTCTGGAGCCTACGTTATTTTTGAATGTGGATCCTCATGCCGCTAGATGGCACTTTTGTAATAATGAAGAATAACAATCGATGGGTTAGTTTACAACTGGCAGAAAGCCGTGTGTTGTGATTCTGGATGGCCAGATAGCTAGCAACGATGACAAGAAGCTGCCTTGTGGGGAATCGTATGTGGCTCTTTTCAGCTAGTTATCTAACCAGCAAGCGTAATGATGTATTTGAGAGACAACAAGTGCTCATTGTGCAAATGTATTTATCTTTTCAATAAACATTGGAGATTAAATCTAGTTTCCATGTTGTCAACAATCTAAGCCAACCCTGTGTGTGTGTTTTGCCCCATAGTTGCGCAAGCATCAGTTTTGTTTGCTAAACAACCAACCTTATAATTTGAGGCGTAAAACAGAGAGGTATACTGGACCCCCTAAAACATACCACTTCGATACAGATACGACTAGAAGTGACTTTTCGTAACAGATGCAGACATAGCTGGGGGAAGTAGTTTGGGGCGTCATATTTCCGTCAGGGGACGCCTACTCTGTGAAGTGCACACGTGTGCAATAACTCAGTTCGCCTTTGCACTCCTTCTAAACAACGCGATTTTTGGAAACTTTGACAAGGGTAAAGTCTACAAAACTTAGTCCACTCTGTTCGTAACAGTTTATAGTATTGAGAACAGAAAACTGTATTGAGATCAAATGTTTAATCGATGATAAGATTTGCAGAATGTCTGCCAAAATCCATCTCGTTCAATCTCCTGCCATTGCCGGCCACTAGGCTTCCTCTCACTACCATATTTGGTAGTGAGTGGAAACACCAAGCGGATGCTTCACATTTATACATCCTGTGAAATATCTGTTCTATCTGTGCCTTAAATGCTCAAATGTCAGATGTGTTCAGACTGACATGGCTACTCTAGTTGTCATGGTAATGGCGTTTGTGTGCAGGGGCATAGGCTGATTGGTGGTGGTGCCCATTCTTCCTCTCAATCAGAAGTTGTTTTGTAGCTTGCAAAGTCTACCCCAGTTGCTTTTAATGTTTGATATGAAAGTCTCCCACAGTTGCTTTGAATGTTTGAAATCTTAGTTTAAGAACACTTTTAAAGCCTCAAAGGATAAGATGATCCAACTTTCAAAATGAGTCCTTTTTGGCTAGCCACAGCATTTAACTAGCTAGCTAGGTAGTTGTTTAGCTTGCTAGCACATTCAAGCATTCAAACAATAAACGTGTGAGCTACCAGATGTTCTTGTCAAACTGTTGACAGAGTAGCTAGCAAGCAACAATATATGCTAAATCACAGTCTGGAAACCACTTAAGGGCATTTCACCTTTCAGACAAGTCTCATGGCCAGGAATCAGATTTATGTGATTTCAAAATGTGGCTTGAAATATCTGATTCCATGTACTTTTTGTCTGTGCAGACTGCAGGAAAAATGTCAGATTTGACTCAGCTATATACATTATTTTTTGTATTTGAGTCAAACTTCAAACTGCCACTCTGTTATTGCAGTTGGGTTGGGCATAAAACTAGAAAACAATTATTTGACGTATTAAATCTGTTCTTCGTTTCGGGCAATATGACATGCGTTGACTTTGACATGATTAAGGTAACTACTGTGCAGGTGCATGACAGCAATTGCATTTGACATATCAAAGATATTTAATTTGGGGCTTTCTGCAGAGACCAAAGCGAATCGGATGACGATCTGATTTCCGGTCAGTTTTGCTGTTACTTGCAAAACAGTACTTGGTTATGATTTGAGCAAGATACATTGATCCCAGATCTGCGTTTATCGGCAACCTCTGTGTGCTGGCGACCACGTGTCTGTGCGCTGACCAATGGCAACGCTCCTAGCTATAGCTGAACGAAGCCATGTGAGGATCTGTAAAATGGCGGCGCAGTGGCGTGGAAAAGATGAGCTTATAATCACCGGCAACACGGAATTTCTGACCGCAAACACATTCAATGAGGTACGGCTTTGATACATAATTTTTCTGCATACATGTGGCCAAATAAAAATTACTTGTACCACTTGTCTTTGGCCTTTTTCATACACGAAAAATGGCAAACCTGCACGCGGTGCCTACACGTGGATGTGAACGGCTAGTAGTAGCTAACATTAGCTGCGAATCGCATGGCGGCATGGGAAAATAACTGCTGGTGACACAAGTAGCTAACTATGTTGTCTCCCTTATTTCACGATTTAGTTCGGCATAAAATCATTTTATTGGCTTTCTGCAAAGTAATACATGTCTAAGTTGCCGTGACAGTAAGTTGAATGTGCTATAATTCAATAGGGAGTCAGCAAAGTTTCTTCTCTACTCGGAAAAAGCGATCCTCTGTCTGCTGCTAACGTTCATAGTTGCTGGACTCGCACACCTTCTAAAGACTGGTCGTGCTGGGTATCCGGAAGCTGGCAACAATGAATTGTCGGTTGGCGTCAATCAAAAGCAAATGATAAGATTAAATTGTTGAGTTTATTCTTTCGAATATTCTGCATTCACGTGGCTGCCGATATGGATATTTAGCGAAGTACTGGAACACATTCACTGTCCCATACATAGCAGACAGGGACACATTACTTTTGTAATGTTGGAACTGGTACGGTCCAAGTGTTGGCATGCTACCTATGTCAACCATGGGCTCATACAAAAGTACATCCAATTCCGCTAAAATGCACCCTTATTTTACTCATTGTTTTTATATAGTTGCATTCCGATTGCCTTTGCGTACCACCCATTTCAGGAAACATCCTCCATATATCATTCACACCTGTCAACACTGGTCTCACACCCGGGGCCTTGTTTTGTTGAACTAACTATAGCCGCTTTACTCTTGTGGCAAACATGAATGATAAACAGCGTTGTAGCTAGTGTGATTGTATAGGCCTACCATTGACGTTAATAGGAGTGTCAGGCACCTAGTAGCCAAAAATGGCCTATTATTTCAACGCTGTCCACCTCTTTGTACTACTGTACTATCCCGCTCTATTAAAATAGATGATGTTTCCTGAGAGGTAATGAGGGATTAGTACATAGAGGCCCTATGGGTTCTGGTCCAAAGTAGTGTACTATATAAGGAATAGGGTGCCATTTGGAATGGGCTCAATAATAATAAATACAAAAATAACGTTAAGCCACGCTTTTCTGTTTTCCCCTTTCTGCACACTTTACAATGCTCCCATTGTGACTGTTCACTGTCTGCTCTCATCTCCCACACACGTATTGGCTGGGTGACTCTGAGAAGAACACTGACTGGGAACTCTCCCAAATGGCACCCTACTCCCTATAGTGCACAACTTTTCACCAGAGACCTATGGGCCTTGGTCAAAAGTAGTGCACTGCACTTCATATGTAATAGGATGCCATATGGGATTCAGCTTGTGACTATCACGTTTCTCAAGAAAGCTCCATTTGGATCTATAAGCCCTGGTCATAAAGTAGTGCACTACACTTCATATGTAATAGGATGCCATATGGGATTCAGCTTGTGACTATCACGTTTCTCAAGAAAGCTCCATTTGGATCTATAAGCCCTGGTCATAAAGTAGTGCACTACACTTCATATGTAATAGGATGCCATATGGGATTCAGCTTGTGACTATCACGTTTCTCAAGAAAGCTCCATTTGGATCTTATAAGCCCTGGTCATAAAGTAGTGCACTGCATTTGGGGAATAGGGTGTATTTTGGGACGTTGCCCCATAATCATATTATAGACAGACAGTGTCCCAGCAACAACCACCACCACACCCAGGGAGGGGCCTGTTGTTGTCAAGGAGTGAGAGTGCAGACTAGTGTGCTATGGGCTAACTGTCACTGTCTATGACAAGACAACGCATGTCCTTAAGATGCGAGGCACTTCGTGCTGCTGTTTTTCCACCTCGTTGGATAAATCAAACTGAAGTGTGGGAATGACTGTCTGAACGTTTCCCTCCTCCGCCCCCCGCGCCAGGGCTCTGCTCTTCAACAGTCTGAAAACATGGCATTGCACACACACTCATTCTGATGGGAGGAGGAAGCATACAAATGCAGCCTCAACAAACACTATTGACTAGCGTAGTTATGTTCCTCAAGTGTCTTTTAGGAGAAATGTGTTCACTTTCTCAATCTTTCCTTAATTCCCCCCCCCCCCCGTCCTTCCTCTCTGCCACTTTCTGTAAATACATTCAAGAAGAACGTCAGAAGGGAGGGGCTTTGGACCCTCTCCTCCAATACGGTTGGGAAAGAGACGAGGAGATGGGATGCGGGGAATCACAAAAAGACTTATGATCGAGCAACTGTTTCTGTAGGCTGCGTTTACACAGGAGGCCCAATTCAGATATTTTTGCTTTGCTCTTTTGACCAATCAGATCAGCTCTTTTTTCCCAATAATTGGGCAGCCTATTTGCCTGACTCGTGATTGAACTTGTTCTCCCTTTCTGTTCTTGTTGCTTGGTTACAGGCTGTCCTGGGTAAAGGGGAAGTCAGTGATCTGGACATGGACACTCACTCCTGCCTGGACCCTTCCATCCTGGCAATGTTTGAAGACTCCGCCGTAGCTGCAGAGGTCAGCATCAGGACATAATGTTGGCCAAACATTCAGATATACTGGGGCGTATTCATTACGCTGATTCTGATTCTGTAAAACGTTTCTTAAAAGAAGGCAAATGAAACAGGGAGGGAACTTCCTGAATTTGTCCAATAGAAACTCTCATTTTGTTGTTTGCTACAGTTTGGGTCTTAAACGGTTTCTGTAATGAATACGCCCCTGATGTAGACCCTGTTCCCATCTGAGACAGGTTCTACATCAGTGGTTCCCAAACTTCAGGTCGGGACCCAATCTGGGGTCCCCTGAGAAAATGTGTGATCTTATCAAACAAATGAAGATTTTTTTTAAATCTTGAAATGGGCATAGAGTACAACCTTTTAGTGTCAACTAAGGGCCTTTTACACTATTAGAATGCCCTTTCGTGTCATTATGATGGGTTGGGACAGCCTGCGGGGCCTAAAGTGGAGTAAATATCAACACACAGCGTTAACTAGGGAATATCATGTTTCCAAGTGGGGTCCCCTGCATTTTCTAGTGTCAATTTGGAGTCGTGTGCAAAAAAACTCCTGGTTTACATGAACTTGTCCAATTAGAAACACTTTGCCTGTTCCTCTGAAGCTATTGTTTCCCGTCACAGAAATGAGATGCCATTTATACTATTTTTAATTAATTCCATTTATTTAATTTGTTTTTTTTTAGACTAGGAGCAGACTGGATGAGGAGAGTGAGTCCACGTTGTTGACGGCTCTAACAGAGATCCTGGACAGTGTTGACGATGAGACCCTGTCTCCCTTTGACACCCTGCCTGACACTGGGCTCTTCTCTGACCAGAGGCTACGGGACAACTCCCCGGTGGGTAAAAACCAAGTGTGGGTCTGTGTGTGTGATTCAGAATTAATTGAGAATTAAGAGTAACCAGCGGTCCTGCTCTGAGACGCTGTGTGAAAACAATCCCAGGTGTTCTTGGTAACCAGCAGTCCTGCTCTGAGACGCTGTGTGAAAACAGTCCCAGGTGTTCTTGATTTGATGAGAATCAGGGGTACTGCTTTTATTTTGGTGTTATCTATAAATCATGCTGAAAATGGTGTGTCTGTGGGAGAACAATGTGATTGTTGTTTTGTAATTACTGTATTTCTCCTGTTTGGTGTGTTTCTCCAGTTGAGGCGGCTGCTGAGTTTAACACGGTCTCCACCTGATAAAGAAGCACTCTTTCGTTCCATAAAGACCCCCTCTTCATCTTCATCCCCCTCTTCATCTGTTGGAAAGGTAGAAACCTCATCCCTTTCTGTTTTATGGAAGTGTGTGTGTCAGATTAAGATTAGTTGTACTACTACTGGTGATCCCACCCGTTAATCTAGGTTTACAGAGGTAATTTCAATGATAAAAGAACCACTAGAAGAGTGCTCTCCAACCATGTTCCTGGAGAGTCACCCTCCTGTATGTTTTCACTCCAACCCTGTTCCTGGAGAGTCACCCTCCTGTAGGTTTTCACTCCAACCCTGTTCCTGGAGAGACACCCTCCTGTAGGTTTTCACTCCAACCCTGTTCCTGGAGAGTCACCCTCCTGTAGGTTTTCACTCCAACCCTGTTCCTGGAGAGCTACCCTCCTGTAGGTTTTCACTCCAACCCTGTTCCTGGAGAGTCACCCTCCTGTAGGTTTTCACTCCAACCCTGTTCCTGGAGAGCTACCCTCCTGTAGGTTTTCACTCCAACCCTGTTCCTGGAGAGACACCCTCCTGTAGGTTTTCACTCCAACCCTGTTCCTGGAGAGTCACCCTCCTGTAGGTTTTCACTCCAACCCTGTTCCTGGAGAGCTACCCTCCTGTAGGTTTTCACTCCAACCCTGTTCCTGGAGAGACACCCTCCTGTAGGTTTTCACTCCAACCCTGTTCCTGGAGAGACACCCTCCTGTAGGTTTTCACTCCAACCCTGTTCCTGGAGAGACACCCTCCTGTAGGTTTTCACTCCAACCCTGTTCCTGGAGAGACACCCGCCTGTAGGTTTTCACTCCAACCCTGTTCCTGGAGAGACACCCTCCTGTAGGTTTTCACTCCAACCCTGTTCCTGGAGAGACAGCCTCCTGTAGGTTTTCACTCCAACCCTGTTCCTGGAGAGACACCCTCCTGTAGGTTTTCACTCCAACCCTGTTTGTAACTATCCTGGGGTGTATTTATTACGTATTGCAACGGAAACCGTTTACTGTTTAAGAAGCAAACATAATGGGGAGGGTCCTACTTGAATTTGTCCAATAGAAACTCGTTTTGATCCCAAAACGTTTTTCCATTTGGAGTAACCTGTTTCTGTTGCAGGACAGTCATTTAGCTGTGGCGCTTCGCCTTTCCCCGTCACCGAGAACATTTCAGGTCTGCTGACCGCAAACTGGAACATTCTGTGCAACTTCCGGCGTGTGTTTATTGTGACCACTGAGGCTGTACCAGCTTTAAGTTAGTGAGTAGACTACTGTGGCTATTTGATCATCATGTAGGCCTACCAGAGTAGCCTACCAGAGTAGCCTAGTAGCCTACCAGAGTAGCCTACCATTTAAAAACAAGGGAGACAAATGCCTCCCATAACATTTTAACATGGAAATAGCTGTTCAATCATTCAGCCTACAGTAGCAGCCAATGTGTGGTGTTCAATACAGGCCTACATCCCATGAGACTTGGGAATAAAAACATGTAGGTCTCGACATGAACCTGTTCATCCACTTGTCCTTCAGACAGTTGACAGTGTTAACTAACGGGGTAAACTCTAGAAAGTCGAGCGAAGTTCAATCTCGTGCTTCTCTGCGCGGGATGATATTTCATCTGCGTGGCAGTCCGAGGCGAGCTGTGCAACCGCTCACCGTAGAGGGACCATTGGCAGTCACGTTTTTAAAAAAAAAACTATTTCTGTCGAGGCGCACTTTGAAGATGCTGGAACAGTCAACATTTACTTTTCCTCTGCAAACAAAGCGAGTTATGAATAGAAACATCTGTCAACCCCATTGTAGAATTGTTTATCTATTTCTGTGCAAGATAAATATTCCTCTGGAGGTTATGAGTACCGTAGGACGAGCCCTGCACTGGAGTAACTTGTTTGATTTCGAATAAGAAAAACGGTTAAAGATTTACATTCGTTTTAATGTACTAAATAAAATGCCTATCATAATGAATTTGACATACATTTGTATGGGATTGGGTTGTGTCATAGTTTGGAAATTATATACAAAAACTATTAGTGTACTACACTATGGGATTGAGTTTGTCATGAAAAATAATATAGAGAATGATATCTTTATTAAAAATAGAGCAATAGCGATCGCGATTATGAGCATAGCTGGAGTAACAGTCTTGCCGTCGTTCTTCCTTCCAGGTTGAGACGGTCATTCCAGACAGACCCTGGAGGACTAGGCTAACTCCCAGAGCCCAGGGCTCTTCCACATCCATACAGAGGAGCGATGGAGAGGAGGAGGAGGAGGGCGGCGGCAAGGTCCACATTCACAGCCCGCCTCAGGGCTTCAATCTGACCAATCAGGACTCGGGAGAACTCTCCCTCGACCGATCAGAAGTGAGAGCGCTGAACTCTGTAGAGAAGGACCATGGCTACTCCTCTACAGTGTCCCTGGTGGACCTGGTGAAACTCATGCACCCCTACTGCCTGAGGGTGTGCCTGGATGAGGAGGGGAAGGACTGGGTCGGCACATCCAGGCAGGAGGCCTCCTCCCTGGGGGAACGGAGCGCGGACCAGAGTGTACCCCTGGAGGGCGAGGTGTGGAGGTATACGAAGCCTGGTTCGGAAGAGAGCGACGAGGAAATTGATGTGGACGGATCAGATGACGAGTGTCCCTCGGTAGGAGGGATGAAGGATGAGAAAGAGGGGGATGGAGAACAGGGAAGTCAAGGTGAAGAAGTGAAGCAACTAAAAAGTCTACTTGTGAAGTGGGATGGGCCCAAAGAAGGCCAGAACAAAAACAAAAAAAGAGTGAGCTTCGGACCTGTCCTGGTGACATCCTACGAGCTACCGGCAGCAGACGAACCTGACTTAAACGCGCTCCCGGACTTGCGCGAGCTCACCAGCCAAATCCCCATTTTTGACTTCAACACCAAAACAAGGACCATTTCCCTCACCACATCCTCTCCAGAGTCTTCAGCCGCATCTGCAAAGGACAACCAGCATCAGGTTGTAACTGACTTGTCTGAAAGGACCGGAGATACGTCGTCGTCGCAGCCTCCACCACAGCGAGGCGAGTCCAAGCCCAGACCGGCCCTCAGTCTCCAGCAGTACCGCCTGCTGCGCCAGCAAAGACTACCCCTGGTGGGGAAACCTGAGAATTACACCACCAAATGGCCCTCTCTACCCGAAACCCCCACGGAGTTGCCTCCTATACCCTATTTACAAGGACCTAAATATAGCATGTGGGGACCAACGACCACACATCCTACACATCATTACATAGGAAGTAAAACAGGGGGTGATGTCAGTGGATTCAAGCCTATATCTAAGACAAGGACGAAGATGGTCTCTCCTGCTTGTCCCAGTAAACCTGGTAAAGCCATTGGCATCAATGGATCAAAGCCTGTTAGAAGTGGGACTAAGGCTCCTCCTACCAGCTCAGCTTTAAAGCCCAAACGCAACTCAATGGAAGCTAAATCTGCAAATGATGTTGGTGTATTAAAGCCTATTTGGACTGAGACCATCTCTCCTGCTAGTCCCTTACCAAGTCCCAACCTGAACTCCAACTCAGTGGCGGGTCTGGACCAGAACAGGACTAGCCCAGAAAAGAGTGCTGTTGTGGTCAGTAGCGACCCCCCAAACCCTGTCCTGGTCCCACTACCAGGAACCCGTCCATCTTTGGATGGATTTGATAGAAGCCGTGGGACCAACCAGGAGAAGCAGGAGCAGGAACAATCTCTACCTCCATCCACCACCCAGGAGTCTCCAGCACCCAAGCCCAAAATGGTGTTCTGCAACCGGGATCCAAGCCTGAAGAGCACCAGTCTCCTCCTTGAGATCCAACGGAGGTTCTCCACCAAACAACCATCGCGGAAAGCACTTCACACCCAAAACACTGCAGAGACCACGAAACAAGGGGATCAGCCTCGCTCTCTCAGCCCAAGGAAAGGAATCGAGACAGTACCAGAAGGGTCCAAGTTTTCCCCAAGGGCACCAGTAGTGGCAAGTCCATCGTCCAGCCCCTCAGTCCATCCACCCACCCATGCCGTTACTCCTTACCCAGAGATGGAGAGGGCAAAGCGGGTAGCCCTTGGTAACCTCCCCCATGTCCGACTGTCCACCTCTCCAGAGAGTAACACCTGCATACAGACCCCCACCTGCGGCACAGGTAAGCCAGATGAGCCATAACACACATATAAACAATATATTTTGTTCTAGGGTGAACTGATTGACTGTTGACTGATTTTGGGTCAGTTTAGCATTTTACTTACTACAGGTTAAGGTTAGGTTTGGGGGAGTGGACTCTGATCCTAGATCTGTACCTAGGGGAAACTACACCGTGAGTATGTATTTCTTCAGATAAAGCTAATTAAGATAGAGCTAAAAGTAGATGATTTGTGATTTAGTTAGAGCTGGTGTGAAATTAACAAAAATGTATAATTTGTGATTACTTTGATATCCTGTGTCAAATTCTTTCTAAGACCCATTCAGAAAGAGATTGTTGTCTCCATGTTCAGCTGAAGGAGTCAAAGCTTTAAACATATATTTGATTAGGCCAAGTGGTTAGAGGCAGGTGGCCTAGTGGTTAGAGGCAGGTGGCCTAGTGGTTAGAGGCAGGTAGCCTAGTGGTTAGAGGCAGGTAGCCTAGTGGTTAGAGGCAGGTAGCCTAGTGGTTAGAGGCAGGTAGCCTAGTGGTTAGAGGCAGGTAGCCTAGTGGTTAGAGGCAGGTAGCCTAGTGGTTAGAGGCAGGTAGCCTAGTAACCGAAAGGTTGCAAGTTCAAATCCCCCAAGCTGACAAGGTAAAAATCTGTCATTCTGCCCCTGAACAGGCAGTTAACCCACTGTTCCTAGGCCGTCATTGAAAATAATAATTTGTTCTTAACTGACTTGCCTAGTTAAATAAAGGTAAAAAAATGTTTTTTTAAATATTTTGTAAGGGGTGGGGCAGTCCCACTCATATTTTTCCGATAGGAAAGATGGAGATGAAAGAGTTGCTGAAATAGCAGGGGTCTGGACTGGAACCCATGCTGCTGAAATAGCAGGGTTCTAGACTGGAACCCATGCTGCTGAAATAGCAGGGGTCTGGACTGGAACCCATGCTGCTGAAATAGCAGGGTTCTAGACTGGAACCCATGCTGCTGAAATAGCAGGGGTCTGGACTGGAACCCATGCTGCTGAAATAGCAGGGTTCTAGACTGGAACCCATGCTGCTGAAATAGCAGGGTTCTGGACTGGAACCCATGCTGCTGAAATAGCAGGGGTCTGGACTGGAACCCATGCTGCTGAAATAGCAGGGGTCTGGACTGGAACCCATGCTGCTGAAATAGCAGGGTTCTGGACTGGAACCCATGCTGCTGAAATAGCAGGGGTCTGGACTGGAACCCATGCTGCTGAAATAGCAGGGGTCTGGACTGGAACCCATGCTGCTGAAATAGCAGGGTTCTGGACTGGAACCCATGCTGCTGAAATAGCAGGGTTCTGGACTGGAACCCATGCTGCTGAAATAGCAGGGTTCTGGACTGGAACCCATGCTGCTGAAATAGCAGGGTTCTGGACTGGAACCCATGCTGCTGAAATAGCAGGGGTCTGGACTGGAACCCATGCTGCTGAAATAGCAGGGTTCTAGACTGGAACCCATGCTGCTGAAATAGCAGGGGTCTGGACTGGAACCCATGCTGCTGAAATAGCAGGGGTCTGGACTGGAACCCATGCTGCTGAAATAGCAGGGGTCTGGACTGGAACCCATGCTGCTGAAATAGCAGGGGTCTGGACTGGAACCCATGCTGCTGAAATAGCAGGGTTCTGGACTGGAACCCATGCTGCTGAAATAGCAGGGTTCTGGACTGGAACCCATGCTGCTGAAATAGCAGGGTTCTAGACTGGAACCCATGATGCTGAAATAGCAGGGGTCTGGACTGGAACCCATGCCGCTGAAATAGCAGGGTTCTGGACTGGAACCCATGCTGCTGAAATAGCAGGGTTCTGCTCTGGAACCCATGCTGCTGAAATAGCAGGGTTCTGGACTAGAACCCATGCTGCTGTGGTGTTCTGGAGGAAGCAGTTTAGAACACTAGACCAGCAGAAAGTTCACCTCGACGAACTGCTACTGTCCCTGCATTCAGAAACTGATTTCTCTTGGTCGCGTTGCAGGAATCCAAGCCACAGATCTGACCAGCCTTCTGGAGCGGTTTGAGGAAACACAAGGTGAGTGAGGGATCAGTGGGGTTTTGTTAACTCTCTCCCTTTCTTCTTCCAGCTATACTACGTAACATCCATTCTGGGATTTGCATTAAGATGTATTGATTTGGTTGATGCATACATCCTCTGTCCTTGTCATCTTACATACCTATAGTCCATCTGTAAATAGCCCATCCAATCTACCTCATCCCCATATTGTTTTTATTTACTTTTCTGCTCTTTTGCACACCAGTATCTCTACTTGCACATCATCATCTGCTCATCTATCACTCCAGTGTTAATCTGCTAAATTTTAATTACTTCGCTACTATGGCCTATTTATTGCCTCACCTCCTCACGCCATTTGCACACACTGTATATAGACGTTCTTTTTTTCTATTGTGTTATTGACTGTACGCTTGTTGACTCCATGTGTAACTCTGTGTTGTTGTTTGTGTCGCACTGATTTACTTTATCTTGGCCAGGTGGCAGTTGTAAATGAGAACTTGTTCTCAACAAATTTACCTGGTTAAATAAAGGTGAAATGTAAAAAATCTTGGAACATGGTGATGGAAAAAGGCACAACAGATCCTAAATCAGCACTTCTACTCTAAGATTGAACCCCTGATCTTGCCTCCCCCATGTCTGTGTCTCTTCCCACAGCCAAAGAGGAGACTGAGAGTGAACCTGAAGGCAGTCCAGATAGGAGCCCTGTTAGAGATGAAGAGCCGAGCAACAACACTGAAGGTGAGTTAATTGAAGGACTCTGCCTGGAGACTTGCACCCTATTACCTCCTTAGTGCACTACTTTTGACCAGAGCCATATATGGGCACTGGTCAAAAGTAGTGCACTATAAAGGGAATAGGGCACCATTTGGGATGAAACTGTTCTTCAACTTCATTTCTAGTCTAGTCAGCACAGTTACTCAGAGGACTTTGCTGTGGTTATTCTCATGCTTTAGCACAGAACTTCAGTTCATCATCTGGTTTGTTGCTTTCTTTCCAGGGATGCTGACACTGCTGGGTGCCTATCTCCTCAGCACCCAAGATAAACTCTGTCTTCCAGCACCCACTGGCTTTCCAGAACTTGTCAACACACTCGAACCCCTCAGAACTCCGGAGCCCCTCAGAACTCTGGAGCCCTTCAGAACTCCGGGACCCCTCAGAACTCCGGGACCCCTCAGAACTCCGGGACCCCTCAGAACTCCGGAGCCCCTCAGAACTCCGGAGCCCCTCAGAACTCCGGAGCCCCTCAGAACTCCGGGACCCCTCAGAACTCCGGGACCCCTCAGAACTCCGGAGCCCCTCAGAACTCCGGGACCCCTCAGAACTCCGGAACCCCTCAGAACTCTGGAACGTTGCGATACTCAGGAACCTCTCAGCACCCAGAATGTTCTCAGCACTCAGGAACAGGCCCCTGCACAGCCGCGTTGGAAACCACTTACCCCTGTCGCACCTCAGAGGAAGCAACCGGCGACCCCCAAACCTCTCCCTCACAAGGCCATCCAAATCATCAACCCCCGTCCTCTACCACCCAAAAAGGCCCACCCCCTCCCCCCAAAGCCCCCTGTCACCCCCCCTGAGTTCCAGACAGCAGTATCTGTCTCCTCAGACCACGACTACTGTCTATCTCAGGATCAACCAGGGAGTAATACTACTATGTTATGCAGCAAAAGACAAACCATACTCCCCGACCACCAACCAATTCCCAACCCCTCCTCAGTGCCCGGCACACAGAACTCTGGGAAATATTTGCGGCAGCAGCAGCCAGTGGACTCCAGGACTGTTCCAGAGACACAACTTCCCTCAGACTCTGCTCCGCCATCTACAGAGAGCTCCCCCTCTAGGACGGACGCCATTACTGCAGGGGAGACACAGGAAGAGAGAACCAGCCCCTGCATCCCCTCCCCTCCTTCACCCAGTCCCCCTGCCAGAGGTAGGAGGTCGTCCCGGCGCTATCGGACAAGGTCTTCATGCTCGGACTCTAGCTCTAGGTCCCCTTCTTCATCGTCATCTTCCTCATCCTCCTCCTCTCGATCCAGGTCTCGCTCTCCACCCCGAAAGAGGTAGTTTCAAATTCTGTGTGGTGACTGTTATTGCTCTTGAATTGAAGTTGGGGAGAGAGGAAGGTGGGCATGTTAGTGGGTGTGGCCATGTTAGTGGGTGTGGCCATGTTAGTGGGTGTGGCCATGTTAGTGGGTGTGGCCAATGGTACGGTACTTTTTTGTTTTTGCTGTTTTAAATCAAATTTCTTCCAATTCTACACGTTTTGCCATGAGGCTGACAGAAAAAAATATACGTTTTTAAAGATAATTTTTTTGCAGTTTTACACATTTCGCCATAGTATAAATAAATACACGTTATAAGCCACCAATCAATGACATGAGAGGTTTTGAACTTCTCCCTGACTGTGTACTTTTTATTTTGGTGATTGTTAGTTCTAAAAGATGATCTTCAAGATAAATGGCTCCACTATATCTACTACATACTTTACATCTGGTTTTAGTCATTAAGTTTACACTCAACTTTTTACCACCCCAAAATTAATTTTCTTTCTTTAACCCACGTCCTCCTTCCTCTTTGTCCAACCCCTCTCCTCCCTCCTCCCCATCCCTCTCCCTCTCCTCCCCATCCCTCTCCTCCCCATCCCTCTCCTCTCTCTCTCCCTCTCCTCCCCATCCCATCCCTCTCCTCCCCATCCCTCTCCTCTCTCTCCCTCTCCTCCCCATCCCTCTCCTCTCCATCCCATTCCTCTCCTCCCCATCCCTCTCCTCCCCATCCCTCTCTCTCCTCCCCTTACTCTCCTCCCCATCCCATTCCTCTCCTCCCCATCCCTCTCCTCCCCATCCCTCTCTCTCCTCCCCTTACTCTCCTCCCCATCCCTCTCCCTCCCCCCCCATACTCTCCTCCCTCTCCCTCCTCCCCCACCAGGTTCTGTCCCAGGCGTTCTGAAAGCAGCTCCTCCTCCTCGTCCTCTTGCTCCAGCTCCGTCTCCCGTTCCCCGGTTCCCTGCCGGTACCGGCTCCCCTACCCACAGTCCTGGAACCGCTCTCGGTCCACATCAAAGTCCTGGACTCAGTCTGGTTCCAGATCTCGGTCCAGATCCCCCACCACACTGGCCTACAGCAGAACCCAGAGGCGGAGGGACTGCTACAGGTCAGTAATGGCATTAATACATTTGTTAAATAACTTTTTTAAAAGTATTTTGTAAGTGTTTTTAGGAGGGTGTATTATTAAAGGAGTTCTGAATGATTGTATTAGACTCTGATTAAACTATAGCCACACGGGTCTTCTGTAGTCCATCTCACCTTGCTGTCTCCTCTCCCCTTCCCCACCCAACCTTCAGCTCCAACAACATCAGGGACTCCAGGAAACGAAAGAGACAACAAGATATGAGGAATCAAAAACTCAAAGCCATAGTGAGTACTGTGTAGTACATTACAAACCGTGGTACACCTTGTGTTTTTGCTGTTTTAGAAATATATATTTTTAATACTTTTTAAGATGTTAAATGTAAATGTGACATTACTTCCTGATTTGATTTGGAGACCAAATTGCCACCAACTGTCCTCTTTGGTTCCCACCAGATGGCCAAGCTGCAAATTGAAGATTGGCTATATCATAAACATTTATGGAAACATTTAGGTCAGGAATAAGGTTAGCAGTGTGGTCAGGGTTAACGTTGGATGCGTTGCGGTGAAACTGCCACGTCCGTTTGAGATTATTGCAATAACAAAGGTGTTTCAAACAACAAGCACTTTTATTCCCCGACATCACTGTATGTGTGATAAAACAGCATGTACTACAATGTATTTCAATGACACTTCTCTAAAACCATAACAGATGCTCCTGGGAGAGACCTGTGACAGCGTTTCCCCTTTCACACATCTCAGCTTTAATGTTTGGGTTTAAAATCGGATTTTGAGAAGATCATTTGTATAAATCTGCAGGGCTTGTGATAGTGACACCCCTTGGTGCGTTGTTTTGTGTGGCCAGGACGAGCGCAGGGTGGTGTACGTGGGCCGCATCCAGAGGACCATGATGCACGCGGAGCTGAGAGAACGCTTCTCTCTGTTTGGAGAGGTGGAGGAATGCACCCTGCACTTTAGAGACAGGGGGTGAGTCTCTCTCTCTGCATCAAAAGAGATGGTCAAAAATTGTTAGCATCAGTGTCTTTAAACTCTTTTTTTCTCTAGACTTTCTCTGTCCTCTTTCCCCTTCTGTCCCCCTCTCTGTCCCACTCACCTCTCCCTCTCTGTCCCCCTCACCTCTCCCTCTCTGTCCCCCTCACCTCTCCCTCTCTGTCCCCCTCACCTCTCTCTTGCTCTCTCTCTGTCTCCCTCACCTCTCTCTTTCTCTCTCTCCGTCTCCCTCACCTCTCTCTTTCTCTCTCTCTGTCTCCCTCACCTCTCTCTTTCCCTCTCTCTCTGTGTCCCTCACCTCTCTCTCTGTGTCCCTCACCTCTCTCTCTGTCTCCCTCACCTCTCTCTTTCTCCCTCTGTCTCCCTCACCTTTCCCTCTCTGTCCCCCTCACCTTTCCCTCTCTGTCCCCCTCACCTTTCCCTCTCTGTCTCCCTCACCTCTCTTTCTCCCTCTGTCCCCCTCACCTCTCTCTCTGTCTCCCTCACCTCTCTCTTTCTCCCTCACCTCTCTCTTTCTCCCTCTCTGTCTCCCTCACCTCTCTCTTTCTCCCTCTGTCTCCCTCACCTTTCCCTCTCTGTCCCCCTCACCTCTCTCTTTCTCTCTCTCTCTGTCTCCCTCACCTCTCTCTCTCTCGACCCCCTTAGATATAATCATACTTCATTGTATTTATTGAAGACTTATTTCATCAGGTAACTTACTAACTTACCTTTGTCCATATCAGGTGGTTAGGAAATAACAATTTCTTAACCTGTGTTCTGTTTCCATAGCGACCACTACGGCTTTGTGACGTTCTACAACATGAAAGATGCGTTCGCAGCCATCGAGAACGGTTACAAGCTGAGGAGACCTGACGAGCTGCCCTTTGACCTCTGCTTCGGGGGCAGGCGTCAGTTCTGCAAATCTACGTACGCCGACCTAGGTGAGAACCTTTAAGGGTGGTCCCAAATGGGAAAGGGAGATACCTACTCGGTTGTTCAACTGAAATGTCTTCCACATTTAACCCAACCCCTCTGAATCAGAGAGGTGTGGGGGGCCTTAATCGACATCCACGTATTCGGGTGCCTGGAGAACAGTGGGTTAACTGCCTTGTTCAGGGGAACAGTGGGTTAACTGCCTTGTTCAGGGGAACAGTGGGTTAACTGCCTTGTTCAGGAGAACAGTGGGTTAACTGCCTTGTTCAGGGGAACAGTGGGTTAACTGCCTTGTTCAGGAGAACAGAGAACAGGAGAACTGCCTTGTTCAGGAGAACAGTGGGTTAACTGCCTTGTTCAGGGGAACAGTGGGTTAACTGCCTTGTTCAGGAGAACAGTGGGTTAACTGCCTTGTTCAGGGGAACAGTGGGTTAACTGCCTTGTTCAGGGGAACAGTGGGTTAACTGCCTTGTTCAGGGGAACAGTGGGTTAACTGCCTTGTTCAGGGGAACAGTGGGTTAACTGCCTTGTTCAGGGGAACAGTGGGTTAACTGCCTTGTTCAGGGGAACTGTAGGTTAACTGCCTTGTTCAGAGGAACAGTGGGTTAACTGCCTTGTTCAGGGGAACAGTGGGTTAACTGCCTTGTTCAGGGGAACAGTGGGTTAACTGCCTTGTTCAGTGGCACAACAACAGATTTGACCTTGTCAGCTCAGGGATTTGATCCAGCAACCTTTCGGTTACTGGCCCAACGTTCCTAACCACTAGGCTACCTGCCACACAATGGCGCCCTATGTTTATTAAGAATGTGTATCAGCCTCTCGAACGAAGGCTTTCCCCTTTTGGGAAATAGATGACGAGTTTACTAAGTCACGTGCCCAGGGTCGCAGAGGTAATTGCAGGGTAAACCGGTTGAAATCATAGCATATTGGTAACTGAACTGGTTTGTTTCACCAGATTCTAATCGGGAAGAGGAGGAACCCACTCCAGCGAAAAATGAAGAGGAGGAGCTGGACTTTGACACTCTATTGAAGCAGGCACAGAAAGGCTTGAAGCGGTAGCAGAGTCCTGGAGGAAGAGAGGGAGCCAAGAAAGGAATGATGGAGAGAAGGTCCCAAATGTCACCCTATTCCCTATAGAGGGTACTAACCTTAGGGTTCTGGTCCCAAAGCAGTGCCCTCTATAGAAGGGAACGGGGTGTTATTTGGGACTGAGCCAACAAGTTAGCAAGACTTACCTCAGAGCTATACACATGCACATACTTTAACATTGTAGAAATGTTGTTTTAACTTGTATTGGTTCACTGTTATCAACTCATTTTATTTACCTTGATAGCACAACTTTGTTGATGCAGTAAACATATTTTTAAAGGAAAAAGAATCATAGGAAAATGATTAGAATATTGTAAAGTTGTTTTTTTGTATTATTATCATTTTTTTTAAGAAGGCTCTTTAAATATCTTTGTTTGCACTAATATTGCACTTGCAAGCTTTGCTTTACTCTTGTCTGTTACAATGTTTAAAAAGTTGAGATTCCCTTAGTCATTTTATTCCCAATTATGAACATGTTCTTTATGAATGAATAAAGACTATTATTGTGTCATCCTGAACTAGTGTCCATCCCATTGCCCTGACTGGATGGATCCATGGACTGACAGATGAAGGAATATCTCAAACCCTACACTGTCAGTCTTCTTTAAGTGGAAATGAGTTGCTTAGTAAAAAGCCAACCTTTTGGCTTTGAAGCTCACAATGTAGAAAATAATTAACCTGCAACACTATACATTTCCAAAACTACATTGACTTTGAAAAGGATGGTACAAGGTAATCACAAGCAAGACTAGTTTAAGATGAAGATGAATTAAGTTAAAGTAGATTTGTGAACTAATGCCAGTTTTTTTTATTTGACACGTTAAGATGGAGAGCGGACCCTTAAAGGAAATTGTACACTGTCTCTTTAAGCACGCACCAACCAGTAGCCCTACGTCGATCCACGAATGTACACGCGCATGGTTAACTAAAACAATATTTAATTCACTTTTAATTATGATTCTTCCTATGAATGGCATTTCACTGTCTAATTGTGTAATACAACTTGTATCGCTTTATTTGGCGAGCTACTGAGTCTGCGCACTAGAGAGCAATAAGGAACTCAACTATCATTCTAATAAAATCCCATGCAGAGCTACGTGGTTGACACAAACACAGCTAGGCCATTTTGAGCGATCGATTGTCATTGAGTAACTTTACCTATAGCTCGATGTGCTACTAAAGGCTTCATCTAACGCCAGATCAAATCATCTCCGGGACAGGTACACAAATTGAAACAACCATGCCGAAGCCGAGCGCTTCCAAGGCGACAGGGAAGACCCGCAGGTTCATCAGTGGTGTGGTGGAAGGTGAGAGTTCTACTCGTCATCACGTCAAACCTACTGTAAGATGTCAATCAAATAGCGTGCTGTCGGAAAGGCCTACAACTAGTGTCTGATTTGATTCAATGTAGTTACATTACGCCACATATTTCAGTGCATGTGTCAGATTATAATATGGTATATTTGGATATACACCATATTAAACTCAGCATAAAAAGAAACGTCCTCACTGTCAACTACGTTTAGTTCTAATTCTAGGAGGGCATTTTAGTTCTATTAAGACATTGTAATTGTATAAAGACATTCAAATTCCATGAGGACATTCTAGTTCTATGAAGACTTAAATTATCTGAGTACATTTTTAGTTCTATGAGTACATTCTAGTTCTATGAGTACATTCTAGTTCTATGAGGAAATTGTAGTTCTATGAAGACATTGTAAATGTAGCAAAAAAAGAAACGCCCTCTCACTGTCAACTGCGTTTATTTTCAGCAAACTAAACCTGTAAATATTTGTATGAACATAAGATTCAACAACTGAGACATAAACTGAACAAGTTCCAGACATGTGACTAACAGAAATTGAATAATGTGTCCCTAAACAAAGAGGGGGTCAAAATCAAAAGTAACAGTCAGTATCTGGTGTGGCCACCAGCTGCATTAAATACTGCAGTGCAATTTATTGCACTGGCCACATCTGCAGTCCTCATGCCTCCTTGCAGCATGCCTAAGGCACGTTCACGCAGATAAGCAGGGACTCTGGGCATCTTTCTTTTGGTGTTTTTCAAAGTCAGTAGAAAGGACTCTTTAGTGTCCTAAGTTTTCATAACTGTAACCTTAATTGCCTACCGTCTGTAAGCTGTTAGTGTCTTAACAACCGTTCCACAGGTGCATGTTCATTAATTGATTATGGGTCATTGAAACAGTGTTTAAACCCTTTACAATGAAGATCTGTGAAGTTATTTGGATTTTTACGAATTATCTTTGAAAGACAGGGTCCTGAAAAGGGGACGTTTATTTTTTTGCTGAGTTTATATCAGGGATGGGAAACTCCAGTCCTGAGGGGTGGAGGGGTGTCACTTTCCCCCTATCTCTAGCAAACACAGCTGATTTAAGCTAATTGCATTCTAAACTGAAGACGACTATTAGTTGATCATTGGAGTCAGGTGTGTTAGCTTGGGGCAAAAACAGTGACACCAATCAGGCTCTGGGCGTTACCCATCCCTGATATGTATACAGTACCAGTCAAAAGTTTGGACACACCTACTCATTCCAGGGTTTTTCTTTATTTTTTACTATTTTCTACATTGTAGATTAATAGTGAAGACATCAAAACTATGAAATAACACATATGGAATCATGTAGTAAGCAAAAACCCGTTGCCTTGATAACAGCTTTGCTCTGTGCGCCACATTATGCCTGACAACTGTAAAAGTTTCTATGACCTTTGCTTCACTCAGGCTTTTACGGGCGACCCTGGACTATGGAACAGAGGACTGAGCTTTTCCAAAGGTAGTAAACCATTTCTAAACACACACTCACCCACCCGCTTTCTCTCCCTCTTCATCATCCTCTTTCTCTCCCTCTTCATCATCCTCTTTCTCTCCCTCTTCATCATCCTCTTTCTCTCCCTCTTCATCATCCTCTTTCTCTCCCTCTTCATCATACTCTTTCTCTCCCTCTTCATCACCCTCTTTCTCTCCCTCTTCACCCACCCTCTTTCTCTCCCTCTTCATCATCCTCTTTCTCTCCCTCTTCATCATCCTCTTTCTCTCCCTCTTCATCACCCTCTTTCTCTCCCTCTTCATCATCCTCTTTCTCTCCCTCTTCATCA
This sequence comes from Oncorhynchus mykiss, assembly GCF_013265735.2. Taxonomy (NCBI): domain Eukaryota; kingdom Metazoa; phylum Chordata; class Actinopteri; order Salmoniformes; family Salmonidae; genus Oncorhynchus; species Oncorhynchus mykiss. Next base: position 14,645,246 of record NC_048581.1, on the reverse strand, counting down.
TCCTCTTTCTCTCCCTCTTCATCATCCTCTTTCTCTCCCTCTTCATCATCCTCTTTCTCTCCTTCTTCATCATCCTCTTTCTCTCCCTCTTCATCATCCTCTTTCTCTCCCTCTTCATCATCCTCTTTCTCTCCCTCTTCATCATCCTCTTTCTCTCCCTCTTCATCATCCTCTTTCTCTCCCTCTTCATCATACTCTTTCTCTCCCTCTTCATCATACTCTTTCTCTCCCTCTTCATCATCCTCTTTCTCTCCCTCTTCATCATCCTCTTTCTCTCCCTCTTCATCATACTCTTTCTCTCCCTCTTCATCATACTCTTTCTCTTCCTCTTCATCATCCTCTTTCTCTCCCTCTTCATCATACTCTTTCTCTCCCTCTTCATCATACTCTTTCTCTCCCTCGTCTTCTTCACAGGGAACTTATTATCCACCTTGTTCCTTACACCGATCCAGTCCTTACAGGAAGTTGTTGCTTTCACCGATCCAGTCCTTACAGGAAGTTGTTCCTTTCACCGATCCAGTCCTTACAGGAAGTTGTTCCTTACACCGATCCAGCCCTTACAGGAAGTTGTTCCTTTCACCGATCCAGTCCTTACAGGAAGTTGTTCCTTTCACCGATCCAGTCCTTACAGGAAGTTGTTCCTTTCACCGATCCAGTCTTTACAGGAAGTTGTTCCTTTCACCGATCCAGCCCTTACAGGAAGTTGTTCCTTTCACCGATCCAGTCCTTACAGGAAGTTGTTCCTTTCACCGATCCAGTCCTTACAGGAAGTTGTTCCTTTCACCGATCCAGTCCTTACAGGAAGTTGTTCCTTTCACCGATCCAGTCCTTACAGGAAGTTGTTCCTTTCACCGATCCAGTCCTTACAGGAAGTTGTTCTTTTCACCGATCCAGTCCTTACAGGAAGTTGTTGCTTTCACCGATCCAGCCCTTACAGGAAGTTGTTGCTTTTACCGATCCAGCCCTTACAGGAAGTTGTTGCTTTTCCAGAAGTGTCTCATACAGTGTGTTTATGTAGAGAGCATAAGTGTCTCAGTGTGTTTGTTTGTGTAGGGAGAAGAAGTGGGGTCTGAACACGTACCTCTACGCCCCTAAAGATGACTACAAACACAGAATGTACTGGAGGGACCTGTATTCACCTGAGGAGGCAGGTTAGGAGGACACAGCGTCTCACACACACACACACACACACACACACACACACACACACACACACACACACACAGCGTTGCAAACCCCTGACCCCTGTGGCCTATCAGTACCACCTAGTTACACCTCACCCTTAGTTCAGATAAGAGACATAGTGATTGTGATGTGTGTTGTTGTGGCGTTGCCTAGGAGATGCAGCTCCATACTGTTGATATGTTGTCATGTCAGATCATCGTTGATGCCCTCACTTTGACCTGAAGATCCACTCCCATTTACCTTTGATCTACTTTGATTTAATTGATCTACTTAGCAACTATCGCATTGTTGTGAAAGCCTCTGTCTCGAATGACACCATTTCCCTCAGATAGTAGAAGTAGATGGTGCACGTCTTTAGGTCGTCATTTTGAGACTTGGACAAATAAAATGTGTTCTTGTCTATCCATTTACCTGGTTAAGGGAAGTTAAAATTGTCTTTTTATTTTACTTTGACGTGGAACCCTCTTCCCTAATCTATACAGCATGTACAGGATATATAATGCATGACCTTTGACCTGGTCAAAAGTAGTGCACTATAAAGGGAATAGGGTGCCATTTGGGGTGAATCTTAATCTTCTGTTCCAGAGAAACTGGTTGCTCTGATAACTGCAGCGAAGAAGAACGGAGTGGACTTCATCTACGCCATCTCCCCTGGACTGGACATCACATTCTCCAACCCCAAAGAGGTTGCCACCCTGAAGAGGAAACTGGACCAGGTGATGTTCTAGAACCATGGTAACCGAGAACTGGACCAGGTGATGTTCCAGAACCATGGTAACCTAGAACTGGACCAGGTGATGTTCCAGAACCATGGTAACCTAGAACTGGACCAGGTGATGTTCAAGAACCATGGTAACCTAGAACTGGACCAGGTGATGTTCCAGAACCATGGTAACCTAGAACTGGACTAGGTGATGTTCTAGAACCATGGTAACCTAGAACTGGACTAGGTGATGTTCTAGAACCATGGTAACCTGGAACTGGACTAGGTGATGTTCTAGAACCATGGTAACCTGGAACTGGACCAGGTGATGTTCTAGAAACATGGTAACCTGGAACTGGACCAGGTCATGTTCCAGAACCATGGTAACCTAGAACTGGACCAGGTCATGTTCTAGAACCATGGTAACCTAGAACTGGACCAGGTGATGTTCCAGAACCATGGTAATCTAGAACTGGACCAGGTGATGTTCCAGAACCATGGTAACCTAGAACTGGACCAGGTGATGTTCCAGAACTATGGTAGCCTAGAACTGGACCAAGTGATGTTCCAGAACTATGGTAGCCTAGAACTGGACCAGGTGATGTTCCAGAACTATGGTAGCCTAGAACTGGACCAAGTGATGTTCCAGAACTATGGTAGCCTAGAACTGGACCAGGTGATGTTCCAGAACTATGGTAGCCTAGAACTGGACCAGGTGATGTTCCAGAACTATGGTAGCCTAGAACTGGACCAAGTGATGTTCCAGAACTATGGTAACCTAGAACTGGACCAAGTGATGTTCCAGAACTATGGTAACCTAGAACTGGACCAGGTGATGTTCCAGAACTATGGTAGCCTAGAACTGGACCAAGTGATGTTCCAGAACTATGGTAGCCTAGAACTGGACCAAGTGATGTTCCAGAACTATGGTAGCCTAGAACTGGACCAAGTGATGTTCCAGAACTATGGTAACCTAGAACTGGACCAAGTGATGTTCCAGAACTATGTAACCTAGAACTGGACCAGGTGATGTTCCAGAACCATGGTAACCTAGAACTGGACCAAGTGATGTTCCAGAACTATGGTAACCTAGAACTGGACCAAGTGATGTTCCAGAACTATGGTAACCTAGAACTGGACCAAGTGATGTTCCAGAACTATGTAACCTAGAACTGGACCAGGTGATGTTCCAGAACCATGGTAACCTAGAACTGGACCAGGTGATGTTCCAGAACTATGGTAGCCTAGAACTGGACCAAGTGATGTTCCAGAACTATGTAACCTAGAACTGGACCAGGTGATGTTCCAGAACCATGGTAATCTAGAACTGGACCAGGTGATGTTCTAGAACCATGGTAACCTAGAACTGGACTAGGTGATGTTCTAGAACCATGGTAACCTGGAACTGGACCAGGTGATGTTCTAGAAACATGGTAACCTGGAACTGGACCAGGTCATGTTCCAGAACCATGGTAACCTAGAACTGGACCAGGTCATGTTCTAGAACCATGGTAACCTAGAACTGGACCAGGTGATGTTCCAGAACCATGGTAATCTAGAACTGGACCAGGTGATGTTCCAGAACCATGGTAACCTAGAACTGGACCAGGTGATGTTCCAGAACTATGGTAGCCTAGAACTGGACCAAGTGATGTTCCAGAACTATGGTAGCCTAGAACTGGACCAGGTGATGTTCCAGAACTATGGTAGCCTAGAACTGGACCAAGTGATGTTCCAGAACTATGGTAGCCTAGAACTGGACCAGGTGATGTTCCAGAACTATGGTAGCCTAGAACTGGACCAGGTGATGTTCCAGAACTATGGTAGCCTAGAACTGGACCAAGTGATGTTCCAGAACTATGGTAACCTAGAACTGGACCAAGTGATGTTCCAGAACTATGGTAACCTAGAACTGGACCAGGTGATGTTCCAGAACTATGGTAGCCTAGAACTGGACCAAGTGATGTTCCAGAACTATGGTAGCCTAGAACTGGACCAAGTGATGTTCCAGAACTATGGTAGCCTAGAACTGGACCAAGTGATGTTCCAGAACTATGGTAACCTAGAACTGGACCAAGTGATGTTCCAGAACTATGTAACCTAGAACTGGACCAGGTGATGTTCCAGAACCATGGTAACCTAGAACTGGACCAAGTGATGTTCCAGAACTATGGTAACCTAGAACTGGACCAAGTGATGTTCCAGAACTATGTAACCTAGAACTGGACCAGGTGATGTTCCAGAACCATGGTAATCTAGAACTGGACCAGGTGATGTTCCAGAACCATGGTAACCTAGAACTGGACCAGGTGATGTTCCAGAACTATGGTAGCCTAGAACTGGACCAAGTGATGTTCCAGAACTATGTAACCTAGAACTGGACCAGGTGATGTTCCAGAACCATGGTAATCTAGAACTGGACCAGGTGATGTTCTAGAACCATGGTAACCTAGAACTGGACCAAGTGATGTTCCAGAACTATGGTAGCCTAGAACTGGACCAAGTGGGGGTATTAGAACTATGTGTAGAGAGAGAAGCTGATTTCTCCTCCCCTCCTCTTCCAGGTGAGTGGGTTTGGCTGCAGTTCCTTCTCCCTCCTCTTCGACGACATCGAGACAGAGATGTGTCCGGCGGACAAGCAGGCATTCAGCTCGTTCGCCCACGCCCAGGTAGCTGTCACCAACGAGGTGTTCACACACCTGGGACAGCCTGACACCTTCCTCTTCTGCCCCACAGGTGAGGTCAGAGGTCAGACCATCACCACAGAATCAGAATGATCTAGAATGGACGAATGGTCAGTCAGACCCATAGAAATAGAATCAGAAGGATCTAGAATGGACATTCCAATTCCATATCAACATTCCAATGTCAGACAACTGCACAGTGAGAAGGTCATTGTGATTAAAAGCAGTGTTCCATTACATGTCGGTTGCTGGCAGCCATATTGGACACACCCTGTTTTAAGATCCAATATAAATGATTTATTTTCTCACAATTTGCTGCTTTTTGCAAGTGTCGTCAAGGACTAGAATGTCTGTGTGTGTTGTGGTTTGTTTCAGATTACTGTGCAGCATTCTGCACTCCTAACGTCTCCCAGTCGGCCTACCTTCACACTGTGGGAGAGAACCTCCTACCTGGGATTGATGTTCTCTGGACAGGTGAGAGCAGACAGGAAGTCACTTTCCTTCTTTTTGTTTCCCACCAACTATGGTCTGTTTCCTAATTTAGCTCCTGGAATGTTTCTTCGGATGAGTGAGTTTTAAGGACATTACAAAGCGCAGTGTAAAGACTAACAGGCATCCCATCTAACCCACTCTATGCTATCCTGTCCTGCAGGTCCTAAGGTGGTGTCGCACCACATCACGGTAGAGTCCATTGTAGAGGTGTCCTCCGTCCTGAAGAGGGCGCCGGTTATCTGGGACAACATCCACGCCAATGACTACGACCCCCAGAGAATCTTCATGGGACCATACAAGGTGTCTGTTATTAATACTATGACCCCAGGGGATGAGACCATACAAGGTGTCTATTATTAATACTATGACCCCAGGGGATGAGACCATACAAGGTGTCTATTATTAATACTATGACCCCAGGGGATGAGACCATACAAGGTGTCTATTAATACTATGACCCCAGGGGATGAGACCATACAAGGTGTCTGTTATTAATACTATGACCCCAGAGGATGAGACCATACAAGGTGTCTATTAATACTATGACCCCAGGGGATGAGACCATACAAGGTGTCTATTATTAATACTATGACCCCAGAGGATGAGACCATACAAGGTGTCTATTAATAATACTATGACCCCAGGGGATGAGACCATACAAGGTGTCTATTATTAATACTGTGACCCCAGGGGATGAGACCATACAAGGTGTCTATTATTAATACTATGACCCCAGGGGATGAGACCATACAAGGTGTCTATTATTAATACTATGACCCCAGGGGATGAGACCATACAAGGTGTCTATTATTAATACTATGACCCCAGGGGATGAGACCATACAAGGTGTCTATTATTAATACTATGACCCCAGGGGATGAGACCATACAAGGTGTCTATTAATACTATGACCCCAGAGGATGAGACCATACAAGGTGTCTATTATTAATACTATGACCCCAGGGGATGAGACCATACAAGGTGTCTATTAATACTATGACCCCAGAGGATGAGACCATACAAGGTGTCTATTATTAATACTATGACCCCAGGGGATGAGACCATACAAGGTGTCTATTATTAATACTATGACCCCAGGGGATGAGACCATACAGGGTGTCTGTTATTAATACTATGACCCCAGGGGATGAGACCATACAAGGTGTCTATTAATACTATGACCCCAGAGGATGAGACCATACAAGGTGTCTATTATTAATACTATGACCCCAGGGGATGAGACCATACAAGGTGTCTATTAATACTGTGACCCCAGGGGATGAGACCATACAGGGTGTCTGTTATTAATACTATGACCCCAGGGGATGAGACCATACAAGGTGTCTATTAATACTATGACCCCAGAGGATGAGACCATACAAGGTGTCTATTATTAATACTATGACCCCAGAGGATGAGACCATACAAGGTGTCTATTAATACTATGACCCCAGGGGATGAGACCATACAAGGTGTCTATTAATACTATGACCCCAGGGGATGAGACCATACAAGGTGTCTATTATTAATACTATGACCCCAGGGGATGAGACCATACAAGGTGTCTATTAATACTATGACCCCAGGGGATGAGACCATACAAGGTGTCTATTATTAATACTATGACCCCAGGGGATGAGACCATACAAGGTGTCTATTAATACTATGACCCCAGAGGATGAGACCATACAAGGTGTCCATTATTAATACTATGACCCCAGAGGATGAGACCATACAAGGTGTCTATTATTAATACTATGACCCCAGAGGATGAGACCATACAAGGTGTCTATTATTAATACTATGACCCCAGGGGATGAGACCATACAAGGTGTCTATTAATACTATGACCCCAGGGGATGAGACCATACAAGGTGTCCATTATTAATACTATGACCCCAGAGGATGAGACCATACAAGGTGTCTATTATTAATACTATGACCCCAGGGGATGAGACCATACAAGGTGTCTATTATTAATACTATGACCCCAGGGGATGAGACCATACAAGGTGTCTATTAATACTATGACCCCAGAGGATGAGACCATACAAGGTGTCTATTATTAATACTATGACCCCAGGGGATGAGACCATACAAGGTGTCTGTTATTAATACTATGACCCCAGGGGATGAGACCATACAAGGTGTCTATTAATACTATGACCCCAGGGGATGAGACCATACAAGGTGTCTATTAATACTATGACCCCAGGGGATGAGACCATACAAGGTGTCTATTAATACTATGACCCCAGGGGATGAGACCATACAAGGTGTCTATTAATACTATGACCCCAGGGGATGAGACCATACAAGGTGTCTATTATTAATACTATGACCCCAGGGGATGAGACCATACAAGGTGTCTATTATTAATACTATGACCCCAGGGGATGAGACCATACAAGGTGTCTATTAATACTATGACCCCAGGGGATGAGACCATACAAGGTGTCCATTATTAATACTATGACCCCAGAGGATGAGACCATACAAGGTGTCTATTATTAATACTATGACCCCAGGGGATGAGACCATACAAGGTGTCTATTATTAATACTATGACCCCAGGGGATGAGACCATACAAGGTGTCTATTATTAATACTATGACCCCAGGGGATGAGACCATACAAGGTGTCTATTATTAATACTATGACCCCAGGGGATGAGACCATACAAGGTGTCTATTATTAATAGACTTTTCTATTCACTTTCTATTGTGGAATGTTTATGATAATTATTAATTGTCTATTGAACCACTATTGCCTATATAATGCACTACTGCATTATAAGCAGTGTTCTGTAAGCAGTGTTCTAGAAGCTGTGTTCTGTAAGCAGTGTTCTAGAAGCTGTGTTCTGTAAGCAGTGTTCTAGAAGCTGTGTTCTAGAAGCTGTGTTCTAGAAGCTGTGTTCTAGAAGCTGTGTTCTAGAAGCTGTGTTCTAGAAGCAGTGTTCTAGAAGCTGTGTTCTAGAAGCAGTGTTCTAGAAGCTGTGTTCTAGAAGCAGTGTGGTAGACATAGAGTATGTTAATAGTAGATGTAGAATAATAGAATAGTGTTTCTCCTCCACTACTGTGATCCTCTTCTAGTGGGGTCTTTCAACCATTTCAACTCAGGCAAGTTCACAAGGAGGTGAGCCTGAATTGAACCTGACCAACCCTGCTGCCAAGTGTCTTTCAAACCTTCATCACATATCCTGCTTGTTTTTCCATTAAACCACCTTGGATAGTTTCCCTGCCAGGCCCCCTTCCCCTAATTCGCTACATGTCTTCCTCTTCTTAGGATCGTCCCACAGACCTGATCCCCAAGCTGAGAGGGGTGCTGACCAACCCTAACTGTGAGTACCACCCTAACTTCGTGGCGATCCACACCCTGGCGACGTGGTGCCGGTCTGAAGGAGGAAGAGTAGGAGGACAGAGAGACGTGGAGATGAGTGAGTATCTATGAGGTGTTACTGTTTTACACTCCTTTTAATGTCTTATGTGAGGCAGCTTGATGTACAAGTAACCCCTGGACAGGACGCTAGTCTATCGCAGGGCCTCGGCCCCCAACCCATCCCCTGAGTGCCATGCAGAGAGGCCTTGGCCCCCAATCCATCCCCTGAGTGCCATGCAGAGAGGCCTCGGCCCCCAATCCATCCCCTGAGTGCCATGCAGAGAGGCATCGGCCCCCAATCCATCCCCTGAGTGCCATGCAGAGAGGCCTCGGCCCCCAATCCATCCCCTGAGTGCCATGCAGAGAGGCCTCGGCCCCCAATCCATCCCCTGAGTGCCATGCAGAGAGGCCTCGGCCCCCAATCCATCCCCTGAGTGCCATGCAGAGAGGCCTCGGCCCCCAATCCATCCCCTGAGTGCCATGCAGAGAGGCCTCGGCCCCCAATCCATCCCCTGAGTGCCATGCAGAGAGGCATCGGCACCCTGTTTTAGTTTTTGGTCTGACTCAACCTGGGGGATCGAACCCCCAACCTTCCAATCTTAGAATGAACCACAATGCCACTAAGTTAAACTAACCCTAAACTACGTCATCGCCCCAGCAGGTGGTGATGATGATGAGGCAGGCTCAGACCCCTGCTACAGCCCCAAGAGAGCCCTCACCCTGGCCCTGACTGACTGGCTACAGGAGTTCCTCAGCACGGACCAGCCTGGAGGTACAGAGGGGAAAGATGACCAACCAAGAGGGCAGCTTCAACATTCAATTCAATACAACTTTATTTATCCCCTCGTGGGCAAACACATGAAAACGACACAAAAACAACACATCCTCGTCTCCATGAGGACCGTGATTCCAGATCCACTTTTTAATTACATCTACTCATTGTGAAGAGATCAAACAGATGAATTAACTCTCTGGCTGTCGTCTTCACCTCAGGCCCTCGACCTCTGAACCCCACCCACCTGAAGAAAGAGTCCTCTGACGAGGAGCCCATGCAGACTGACGTGGGAGACCCCGTGTATGTGCCAAGTTCTGGGGACAACCCCCTGTTCACAGCAGAACCCCTGACCCTGGACGATCTCCAGCTCCTCTCAGAACTGTTCTACCTGCCGTATGAACACGGTTCTACTGCTAGAACCATGCTGACGGAACTGGACTGGCTGAAAGCACACAGAGAAGCAGTGGGAGATGCAGAGACTGAGATGGTGAGGAGTGTGTGTGTTGGGACTGAGATGGTGAGGAGTGTGTGTGTTGGGACTGAGATGGTGAGGAGTGTGTGTGTTGGGACTGAGATGGTGAGGAGTGTGTGTGTTGGGACTGAGATGGTGAGGAGTGTGTGTGTGTGTTGGGACTGAGATGGTGAGGAGTGTGTGTGTGTGTTGGGACTGAGATGGTGAGGAGTGTGTGTGTGTGTTGGGACTGAGATGGTGAGGAGTGTGTGTGTGTGTTGGGACTGAGATGGTGAGAAGTGTGTGTGTGTGTGTTGGGACTGAGATGGTGAGGAGTGTGTGTGTTGGGACTGAGATGGTGAGGAGTGTGTGTGTGTGTTGGGACTGAGATGGTGAGGAGTGTGTGTGTGTGTGTTGGGACTGAGATGGTGAGGAGTGTGTGTGTGTGTTGGGACTGAGATGGTGAGGAGTGTGTGTGTGTGTTGGGACTGAGATGGTGAGGAGTGTGTGTGTGTGTTGGGACTGAGATGGTGAGGAGTGTGTGTGTGTGTTGGGACTGAGCTGGTGAGGAGTGTGTGTGTGTTGGGACTGAGCTGGTGAGGAGTGTGTGTGTGTTGGGACTGAGATGGTGAGGAGTGTGTGTGTGTTGGGACTGAGATGGTGAGGAGTGTGTGTGTTGGGACTGAGATGGTGAAGAGTGTGTGTGTTGGGACTGAGATGGTGAGGAGTGTGTGTGTGTGTTGAGACTGAGATGGTGAGGAGTGTGTGTGTGTGTTGGGACTGAGATGGTGAGGAGTGTGTGTGTGTGTTGGGACTGAGATGGTGAGGAGTGTGTGTGTGTTGGGACTGAGGTGGTGAGGAGTGTGTGTGTGCTGAGACTGAGATGGTGAGGAGTGTGTGTGTGTTGGGACTGAGATGGTGAGGAGTGTGTGTGTGTTGGGACTGAGATGGTGAAGAGTGTGTGTGTTGGGACTAAGATGGTGAGGAGTGTGTGTGTGTTGGGACTGAGATGGTGAGGAGTGTGTGTGTGTTGAGACTGAGATGGTGAAGAGTGTGTGTGTTGGGACTGAGATGGTGAGGAGTGTGTGTGTGTTGTGACTGAGATGGTGAAGAGTGTGTGTGTTGGGACTGAGATGGTGAGGAGTGTGTGTGTGTGTTGGGACTGAGATGGTGAAGAGTGTGTGTGTTGGGACTGAGATGGTGAGGAGTGTGTGTGTGTTGTGACTGGACTGGCTGAAGGGACTCAGAGGCAGTGTGGGATATAGAGACAAATACTGAGTGGGACTCAATCAATGTAATAATATAAGTATCTTTATTGATGTGGAAATTGTAAGAACTTACATGGACAACTCTAACACACATACACTCTCTCTCTCTTTCTCACTAACTCCCTCCCTCTCTCTGTCTCTATGTATCTCTCTCTCTGTCTCTATGTATCTCTCTCTCTGTCTCTATGTATCTCTCTCTCTGTCTCTATGTATCTCTCTCTCTGTCTCTATGTATCTCCCTCTCTCTGTCTCTATGTATCTCCCTCTCTCTGTCTCTATGTATCTCCCTCTCTCTGTCTCTATGTATCTCCCTCTCTCTGTCTCTATGTATCTCTCTCTCTTTCTCACTAACTCCCTCTCTCTGTCTCTATGTATCTCCCTCTCTCTGTCTCTATGTATCTCCCTCTCTCTGTCTCTATGTATCTCTCTCTCTTTCTCACTAACTCCCTCTCTCTGTCTCTATGTATCTCTCTCTCTGTCTCTATGTATCTCTCTCTCTGTCTCTATGTATCTCTCTCTCTGTCTCTATGTATCTCTCTCTCTGTCTCTATGTATCTCTCTCTCTTTCTCACTAACTCCCTCTCTCTGTCTCTATGTATCGCTCTCTCTGTCTCTATGTATCTCTCTCTGTCTCTATGTATCTCTCTCTCTTTCTCACTAACTCCCTCTCTCTGTCTCTATGTATCGCTCTCTCTGTCTCTATGTATCTCTCTCTCTGTCTCTATGTATCTCTCTCTCTTTCTCACTAACTCCCTCTCTCTGTCTCTATGTATCTCTCTCTCTGTCTCTATGTATCCCTCTCTCTGTCTCTATGTATCTCCCTCTCTGTCTCTATGTATCTCTCTCTCTGTCTCTATGTATCTCCCTCTCTCTGTCTCTATGTATCTCCCTCTCTCTGTCTCTATGTATCTCCCTCTCTCTGTCTCTATGTATCTCTGTCTCTCTCTCTCTCTGTCTCTCTGTATCTCTCTCTCTCTGTCTCTATGTATCTCCCTCTCTGTCTCTATGTATCTCCCTCTCTGTCTCTATGTATCTCTCTCTCTGTCTCTATGTATCTCTCTCTCTTTCTCACTAACTCCCTCTCTCTGTCTCTATGTATCTCTCTCTCTGTCTCTATGTATCCCTCTCTCTGTCTCTATGTATCTCCCTCTCTGTCTCTATGTATCTCCCTCTCTGTCTCTATGTATCCCTCTCTCTGTCTCTATGCATCTCCCTCTCTCTGTCTCTATGTATCTCTCTCTCTTTCTCACTAACTCCCTCCCTCTCTCTGTCTCTATGTATCGCTCTCTCTGTCTCTATGTATCTCTCTCTCTGTCTCTATGTATCTCTCTCTCTGTCTCTATGTATCTCTCTCTCTTTCTCACTAACTCCCTCTCTCTGTCTCTATGTATCTCTCTCTCTGTCTCTATGTATCCCTCTCTCTGTCTCTATGTATCTCCCTCTCTGTCTCTATGTATCTCTCTCTCTGTCTCTATGTATCTCCCTCTCTCTGTCTCTATGTATCTCCCTCTCTCTGTCTCTATGTATCTCCCTCTCTCTGTCTCTATGTATCTCTGTCTCTCTCTCTCTCTGTCTCTCTGTATCTCTCTCTCTCTGTCTCTATGTATCTCCCTCTCTGTCTCTATGTATCTCCCTCTCTGTCTCTATGTATCTCTCTCTCTGTCTCTATGTATCTCTCTCTCTTTCTCACTAACTCCCTCTCTCTGTCTCTATGTATCTCTCTCTCTGTCTCTATGTATCCCTCTCTCTGTCTCTATGTATCTCCCTCTCTGTCTCTATGTATCTCCCTCTCTGTCTCTATGTATCCCTCTCTCTGTCTCTATGCATCTCCCTCTCTCTGTCTCTATGTATCTCTCTCTCTTTCTCACTAACTCCCTCTCTCTGTCTCTATATATCTCTCTCTGTCTCTATGTATCTCTCTCTCTCTCTATGTATCTCTCTCTCTGTCTCTATATATCTCTCTCTGTCTCTATGTATCTCTCTCTCTCTATGTATCTCTCTCTCTCTATATATCTCTCTCTATGTATCTCTCGGCCTCCTCTCTCCCTCTCTGTCTCTATGCTTCTCCCTCTCTCTGTCTATATATCTCTCTCTGTGTCTATGTATCTCTCGGCCTCCTCTCTCTCTCTCTCTACAGACAGCAGAGTGGCGTTCCAGGGCGAAGTGTTTTGACGTGATGTGTGTTGCTGTGTTTACCATGTTTAACCGCCTGTCCAACGCCCCCAACCGGAGCATCCTCTACGACCTCTACAACTACATCTGTGACATCAAGAGTGGTGTCACCCTGGCACGCGCCTACGTCAAACAATTGGGTACAACAGGGGCGGGGGGGGGGGGGGGGGGAGGAGAGACCCATATAGGTCAGTATGTTGTTGTGTAGGTCGGTGCGTTGTTGTGTAAGTCGGTGCGTTGTTGTATGGTGTGGCACAAGGAGCTGTATGCAGTAGGCAATAAGCATACAGGTTGATGTATCATTTAAGTGTAATATTGTTTGTGTCCACAGGGGGGCAGAGTAGGCCCTCAGCCCAGGTGATGACTGATGACCCAGAGCCCTGGGGGTTTAGAGGGGGTCTCTCCGGGGAGTTCCAGGTACGGCGCTTACCCCCATCATCCACCCCTTTAACCCCCATCACCCCTTTAACCCCCATATTCCACCCCTTTAACCCCCATCATCCACCCCTTTAACCCCCATAGCCCGCCCCTTTAACCTCCATCATCCACCCCTTTAACCCCCATCACCCCTTTAACCTGCATCACCCGCCCCTTTAACCCCCATCATCCACCCCTTTAACCCCCATCATCCACCCCTTTAACCCCCATAGCCCGCCCCTTTAACCCCCATCATCCACCCCTTTAACCCCCATAGCCCGCCCCTTTAACCTCCATCATCCACCCCTTTAACCCCATCATCCACCCCTTTAACCCCCATCACCCACCCCTTTTTAACCCCCATATCCCACCCCTTCAACACTCAAATAATGACAAGCCACACACACACAGGGGATCACAGACAACCACCTAGACAGAGCCATTGATCTCTCAGGCATAAAGAGATCATTGACTTGGTACTGACTGGTTGATGACGATAGTATTGCTGTTGTTTGTTGTTGTTCAGAGAATGCTGCCTTGCCATGGTAACAGAGATCTGTTCCGTCACCCTCCTATGACATCAGTGTATTCTATACGACCCTTCTGCCCAGAAGACAAGGTTAGTTATTTCAATTGATCTAGAACTGACTCTAACATATCTATTTAAATATACGAGACGTGTGGGCCGACTGGGAATGGAAACCAGGTCTTCTGAGTGTTTTGCCATAAGACTGTGTTAGCCCACTGAGCGAAAGCCTGTAGTATAGAGCACCACAGTGGACACGTCATAATTCCCATAAAACCTAGCAGTCAAACAGGGAAATGGTTCCAAATGTTTTTCCTCCAATCATTTTTCCCATAGGGGCTGTGTTTCCTGTAGACTTACCTTGGCGTGATGTTTTGATAACTATGTAAATCTCTCTCGGACAAGGTGACTTTTATCAATATATTCAGCACTATTTACTCTGATTCGAAAATGCTAATTAACATCAAAGTAGACATCATGCAAGACTACAAATCCCTGCAAGCTCCTGCACGTCATCTCTAGTTGACACCTTTGCTAACAGGTTTTGTGTCAATTTAAAACTTGCACAGTTTTAGACAGTTCACAGAATTGTCCATACAATTTATTAATTACTACATCGATTCAGCAGTCTCGTCTATATCAAGGCCTTTGTAGTTCTGTATGATGGCCAAACTAGCATTACATTTTTGTGAGGTAAATACTGGCGAATATATTGATGTCACCTTGTCTGATGGGGGGGATTTACATGGTTATCAGAACGTCACGCCAAGTTAAACCTACACAAAACACAGCCCTTATTTTAAGTGTTTCTAAAATGCCTTATGGGAAAAATGAATGATGCTAGGTTTTATGGGTATTCTGATTCATACTGTGGTACTGTGTTGTTTTAATAATTATTCTAATATGACTCACGCGTTTCATTCTCATTGAGAAGCTAGCTGATGCATGAAGAAGCTAACGCGTGTAAAGTTATAAGCTAGCTGATGCATGAAGAAGCTAACGCGTGTAAAGTTATAAGCTAGCTGATGCATGAAGAAGCTAACGCGTTAGGTTTGGTTCAAACCACCTCTGTAATACGTGTAGGCATGTATTGGCTAGCTGACATCTTTATTGATTTTGTCTTTATAACATCTCTGTTGTTTCAGACTGAGATACAGAAGATCCACATGGAGATGCAGAGAGGAGAGGCCAAGGCACCTGCAGCAGCAGGACCTGTTCTGATCAGTGATGGGTGAGAGTGTACAGCATGACTCCCCAATGATCCACTCTGGACAGTCTGATCAGTGATGGGTGATGGAGTGTACAGCATGACTCCCCAATGATCCACTCTGGACAGTCTGATCAGTGATGGGTGAGAGTGTACAGCATGACTCCCCAATTATCCACTCTGGACAGTCTCTGATCGGTGAGGGAGTGTGTGTACAGCATGACTCCCCAATGATCCACTCTGGACAGTGATGGGTGATGGAGTGTGTGTGTACAGCATGACTCCCTAATGATCCACTCTGGACAGTCTCTGATCAGTAATGGGTGATGGAGTGTGTGTGTACAGCATGACTCCCCAATGATCCACTCTGGACAGTGATGGGTGATGGAGTGTGTGTGTACAGCATGACTCCCTAATGATCCACTCTGGACAGTCTCTGATCAGTAATGGGTGATGGAGTGTGTGTGTACAGCATGACTCCCCAATGATCCACTCTGGACAGTGTCTGATCAGTGATGGGTGATGGAGTGTGTGTGTACAGCATGACTCCCCAATGATCCACTCTGGACAGTCTCTGATCAGCCAGTAGTTTTTGTGCTTCAGTATGTGACTGTGCCTTCAGTCTAGACGTCCAGTATGTAATGTCCCAGTGTACCTCTCCCCCTCCCCAGGCTAGCAGGAGGGCAGCTGTCCCCCTCCCCAAACTGTGGTCTGGTTCTGGAGGATGAGAGGGGGGTGTGTGGGTACGCCCTGGGCCTCACTGACGCCACAGCAGCTGCACTGAACAACCAGGTAACCGCTAGGTGCCAACGGGACAATCACACACTGGAATATGACTTGGTCTTGTTGGAATCATTGACCCCGACATTATTCTATATGGTTGTTCTGTCTCTCTGTATTACTTCATGTGTTTTGTATGGAGTTCCTTGACTCTGAAAATACAACTTGATCTTTTCTCCCCGTCCGTCTTGTAGAGGACGTTGCCAGGAGACTTCCCTTCCTTGGTAACCATGCAGCTCCACCCCCGGGTTACAGACCCCGCCCCCGCCAGGCGTATGATTGGCAGCCTGCTCTCGTTGATGAAGACCAGTGGTGAGTTGTTAACTTGTATATTATGGTGCACCTGCACAGTGGGTTTCTGGTCACTGTTGGACTGAGCCTAGAGCAGGACTCTCCAACCCTGTTCCTGGAGAGATACCCTCCTGGAGGTTCACTCCAACCCTGTTCCTGGAGAGATACCCTCCTGGAGGTGTTCAC
Source organism: Oncorhynchus mykiss (assembly GCF_013265735.2). Taxonomy (NCBI): domain Eukaryota; kingdom Metazoa; phylum Chordata; class Actinopteri; order Salmoniformes; family Salmonidae; genus Oncorhynchus; species Oncorhynchus mykiss. Next base: position 14,628,731 of record NC_048581.1, on the reverse strand, counting down.
TCCAACCCCAGTTGTAACTAAGCTGATCAACCAGCTAATTATTAGAATCAGGTGCACTAGATTAGGGTTGGAGTGAACCTACAGGAGGGTAGCTCTCCTGGAACAGGGTTGGAGTGAACCTACAGGAGGGTAGCTCTCCTGGAACAGGGTTGGAGTGAACCTACAGGAGGGTAGCTCTCCTGGAACAGGGTCGGAGAACCCTGGCTTAGTGTGATGGCTGCTATGCAGCGTGATGATAGAGTTCAACAATACCCTTGACCCATTAGTAATCAGACCGGGGTTCAAGTACTTTCAGCTTTTGCTTTAGAGGTGGGGAATTGACACAATATAAAGTAGGACTCAGTTACTGATCCAGAAATGGATCAGATGTGTCTATACCAGATGGTGCTTCTCTCCCTGATGACATAGGACTGGATTAATCAGAACTAACACACACCTATATTCAGAATGAGGTGCATCGTTCAGTTTGTTCCTCACATTCTTTTCCCTCCTTGTCATTTGACTGTAGTTATCTGAATCTCCCCTGCCCCTCTCTCTCTCTCCTACAGGTTCCAGAGGTGTGTTCTGTGAGCTGAGGCAGGGTGACAGGAGGATGTTTGACTTCTACTCTAAACTGGGCTCCTTCACAACGCTCAAAATGGCGGGGTGGCCTCAGGATGTCGTCGCCATGGGAACCAGCTTGTAAACAAAGATGGCTGCCGCAAAGAGTTGTCGCCACCTTGCACTACTAAAATGGCCTTTTGGATAACAGGGACGAGAACGTTTGATTAATTCAGCTGCTTATTTGATGGCCATGTGTCAATTACTATAGGATGATGTGTGAAATGTATCTGATCAAGTTTGTCAATGGGATCCACATTGTTTGACTGAGTATTTGGGGAACGTATCTTTGTAAATTCCGACTTTACATATTGAAGTGAATGATTGACGCATTTAAATCAGCCTGTAAGAGGATCTAACTAATGTACTGTATCTGTTGATCAATAAAGATTTGAAAAATTTGAATATGTTTGACCCATGTTTTCTGTGGTAAGCTGTCCATTATTCAACCAACTCTTTGAACCAGAATGAACATTTTAATCTGAGGTGTTCCGTTTTAAAAGGAAGAGAGAAAACAAGTTATTAACATGACAGTTGGTGTAAGAAGACCATGCATCTTATTCAGTAGTCTGTTCAACATCTGGCAAATGTTGACAAACCCAACGTCATCTAAGTTTTGCATTTGTGAGTCAGTGTTAACAAGGGTCCTCTTCAGAAGGCACAAACGTAAAAAGATAAATACATTATAACGGAAAACTTCAGGTAATTAATGGTCAGTTTTAAAACGTTTCTTCGATTTGTGCCTGTTGAACACAACCCTGTGAGCGTTTGACCACTGTTCAACCATAGATCTTCTTAGGCTGCGTTTAGAGATGCAGCCAATTATTTAGACCAGTCAGATCTGATGTGATTGGTAAAAACATCAGAATTGGGCTGTCTGTTTAAACCCAAACTTAGTGGACTACATTACCCAGACTCATTTGGTGGGGGGCCAGGAAGTTGCCCATGTGAAGAATCTTAGGGTGTCTGTCACCAAACACTAGTCGTTTCACTGGACAACCTTGTTGGTGATGACCGTAACCCTTCCTGGAACAGAGTTCTCTTACCTCATCACACTACTTCACAGGTGTGTCAGGCCACAGGTAGGTGATGTTGGTAAGTTCTAAAAACCAACACTCTCTCCAGTCTCTCCTCAGGATCTCTCCATCCCTCCTCTTTCCTCCCCATCCATTTTAAATGAACTCCAGTCCTTCATACTTCAGGTCTCCTATCTTCGTCTCTGGCAGTAACATCCTCCCGTCTAAAGTAAACGCCAGGATGTACGTCGCTATCTTCCCTGCATCCTCCTCCGACTTCAACGCTAGTACGATCTGATCGTCGGTGTCAGGTACGAACTTGAACGAGGAGAAACCGTGCGTTGGGTGGAGGGGTCCAGCGTGCCCCACTGTGATTTCGCGGAAGTCCGAGGGGCAGGAGAGGAGGAGGTTGGTGGCGCGGTGCTCGTCGGCGACCTCATCGTAGCGTTCGGAGCTGGCGCGGCGGGGGAGGAAGAACCAGCGCTGGAGGCGGTCGGACCACGCTGCAGACTCATGGATCAGGTAACCTGGAGGGAGAAAGAGAGAGAAATACATGAGAGAGAAAGTGTGAGATTAACTCAGTTGACAGAGATGGTGAGATGATCGAGGGAGTGTTTTTCTACACAACTGACTTGGTGCATCAGGTCGCCTCGGAGAAAGACAATAGAAAGTGACATCTTCAGAGGAACAGAGAGAGTTAGCGTGACACAAAGAATAAAGGGTGTGTCATACATTCTTCCAGGAACCAAGAGGATTAAAGACGGGTGTATTAGACTCCTCCCCCCCTCCCTCACCTGGCGGTTGAATCCCGGCTGCGCTGCGCAGGGCGTTGTAACGCGGTACCCAGTTCTCGTGTTGCACGTTGCCGCGGTAACCCACCACCTTGATCCATTGGGGGTTGTCGTTGATGAACTCTCCGGTAGTGGTCGTCCACTCTTTACCCAGACCACCCACGTAGAGGCACTCATCCTTCACCGCCAGCCACTCCGCCTTGAACCCTACACAGAGGTCAAGGGTTAGAGGTTATTACAGTATGGTCCTGGTGATCCACTCTTTACCCAGACCCCCCCCCCCCCCCACACACACACACACACACCTTTTGAGACAGACCCGTCTCCATCAGTCAGTATAACCCAGGGTACCGCCTGGTTCCCCTCTATCCTGTAGACAACTCCTGTACGGTCGTCCACACTGTACAGGTGACCGTTGAACGCAACTAGCTCCGACAGCTCCATACCTGGGGGTACAACGATCACTCAGTCAATACGATGATCACTCAGTCAATACGATGATCAGTCAGTCAATACGATGATCAGTCAGTCAATATGATGATCAGTCGGTCAATATGATCAGTATTCACACCCCTTAACTTCCTCCACATGTTGTTGTTACAGCCTGAATTCTAACTTCCTCCACATGTTGTTGTGGTACAGCCTGAATTCTAACTTCCTCCACATGTTGTTGTGGTACAGCCCGAATTCTAACTTCCTCCTCATGTTGTTGTGGTACAGCCTGAATTCTAACTTCCTCCTCATGTTGTTGTGGTACAGCCTGTATTCTAACTTCCTCCACATGTTGTGGTACAGCCTGAATTCTAACTTCCTCCACATGTTGTTGTGGTACGGCCTGAATTCTAACTTCCTCCACATGTTGTTGTGGTATAGCCTGAATTCTAACTTCCTCCTCATGTTGTTGTGGTACAGCCTGAATTCTAACTTCCTCCTCATGTTGTTGTGGTACAGCCTGAATTCTAACTTCCTCCATATGTTGTTGTGGTACGGCCTGAATTCTAACTTCCTCCACATGTTGTTGTGGTACAGCCTGAATTCTAACTTCCTCCACATGTTGTTGTGGTACAGCCTGAATTCTAACTTCCTCCACATGTTGTTGTGGTACAGCCTGAATTCTAACTTCCTCCATATGTTGTTGTGTTACAGCCTGAATTCTAACTTCCTCCTCATGTTGTTGTGGTACAGCCTGAATTCTAACTTCCTCCACATGTTGTTGTGGTACAGCCTGAATTCTATCTTCCTCCACATGTTGTTGTGGTACAGCCTGAATTCTAACTTCCTCCATATGTTGTTGTGGTACAGCCTGAATTCTAACTTCCTCCACATGTTGTTGTGGTACAGCCTGAATTCTAACTTCCTCCATATGTTGTTTTGGTACAGCCTGAATTCTAACTTCCTCCACATGTTGTTGTGGTACGGCCTGAATTCTAACTTCCTCCACATGTTGTTGTGGTACGGCCTGAATTCTAACTTCCTCCATATGTTGTTGTGGTACGGCCTGAATTCTAACTTCCTCCACATGTTGTTGTGGTACAGCCTGAATTCTAACTTCCTCCACATGTTGTTGTGGTACAGCCTGAATTCTAACTTCCTCCACATGTTGTTGTGGTACAGCCTGAATTCTAACTTCCTCCACATGTTGTTGTGGTACAGCCTGAATTCTAACTTCCTCCACATGTTGTTGTGGTACAGCCTGAATTCTAACTTCCTCCACATGCTGTTGTGGTACAGCCTGAATTCTAACTTCCTCCACATGTTGTTGTGGTACAGCCTGAATTCTAACTTCCTCCATATGTTGTTGTGGTACAGCCTGAATTCTAACTTCCTCCACATGTTGTTGTGGTACAGCCTGAATTCTGACTTCCTCCACATGTTGTTGTGGTACAGTCTGAATTCTTCAACTTCCTCCACATGTTGTTGTGGTACAGCCTGCATTCTAACTTCCTCCACATGTTGTTGTGGTACAGCCTGAATTCTAACTTCCTCCTCATGTTGTTGTGGTACAGCCTGAATTCTAACTTCCTCCACATGTTGTTGTGGTACAGCCTGAATTCTAACTTCCTCCACATGTTGTTGTGGTACAGCCTGAATTCTAACTTCCTCCTCATGTTGTTGTGGTACAGCCTGAATTCTAACTTCCTCCACATGTTGTTGTGGTACAGCCTGAATTCTAACTTCCTCCACATGTTGTTGTGGTACAGCCTGAATTCTAACTTCCTCCACATGTTGTTGTGTTACAGCCTGAATTCTAACTTCCTCCACATGTTGTTGTGGTACAGCCTGAATTCTAACTTCCTCCACATGTTGTTGTGGTACAGCCTGAATTCTAACTTCCTCCACATGTTGTGGTACAGCCTAAATTCTAACTTCCTCCACATGTTGTTGTGGTACAGCCTGAATTCTAACTTCCTCCACATGTTGTTGTGTTACAGCCTGAATTCTAACTTCCTCCACATGTTGTTGTGGTACAGCCTGAATTCTAACTTCCTCCACATGTTGTTGTGGTACAGCCTGAATTCTAACTTCCTCCATATGTTGTTGTGTTACAGCCTGAATTCTAACTTCCTCCTCATGTTGTTGTGGTACAGCCTGAATTCTAACTTCCTCCACATGTTGTTGTGGTACAGCCTGAATTCTGACTTCCTCCACATGTTGTTGTGGTACAGCCTGAATTCTAACTTCCTCCACATGCTTTTGTGTTACAGCCTGAATTCTAACTTCCTCCTCATGTTGTTGTGGTACAGCCTGAATTCTAACTTCCTCCTCATGTTGTTGTGGTACAGCCTGAATTCTAACTTCCTCCACATGTTGTTGTGTTACAGCCTGAATTCTAACTTCCTCCACATGTTGTTGTGGTACAGTCTGAATTCTTCAACTTCCTCCACATGTTGTTGTGGTACAGCCTGCATTCTAACTTCCTCCACATGTTGTTGTGGTACAGCCTGAATTCTAACTTCCTCCTCATGTTGTTGTGGTACAGCCTGAATTCTAACTTCCTCCACATGTTGTTGTGGTACAGCCTGAATTCTAACTTCCTCCACATGTTGTTGTGGTACAGCCTGAATTCTAACTTCCTCCTCATGTTGTTGTGGTACAGCCTGAATTCTAACTTCCTCCACATGTTGTTGTGGTACAGCCTGAATTCTAACTTCCTCCACATGTTGTTGTGGTACAGCCTGAATTCTAACTTCCTCCACATGTTGTTGTGTTATAGCCTGAATTCTAACTTCCTCCACATGTTGTTGTGGTACAGCCTGAATTCTAACTTCCTCCACATGTTGTTGTGGTACAGCCTGAATTCTAACTTCCTCCACATGTTGTGGTACAGCCTAAATTCTAACTTCCTCCACATGTTGTTGTGGTACAGCCTGAATTCTAACTTCCTCCACATGTTGTTGTGTTACAGCCTGAATTCTAACTTCCTCCACATGTTGTTGTGGTACAGCCTGAATTCTAACTTCCTCCACATGTTGTTGTGGTACAGCCTGAATTCTAACTTCCTCCATATGTTGTTGTGTTACAGCCTGAATTCTAACTTCCTCCTCATGTTGTTGTGGTACAGCCTGAATTCTAACTTCCTCCACATGTTGTTGTGGTACAGCCTGAATTCTGACTTCCTCCACATGTTGTTGTGGTACAGCCTGAATTCTAACTTCCTCCACATGTTGTTGTGGTACAGTCTGAATTCTTCAACTTCCTCCACATGTTGTTGTGGTACAGCCTGCATTCTAACTTCCTCCACATGTTGTTGTGGTACAGCCTGAATTCTAACTTCCTCCTCATGTTGTTGTGGTACAGCCTGAATTCTAACTTCCTCCACATGTTGTTGTGGTACAGCCTGAATTCTAACTTCCTCCACATGTTGTTGTGGTACAGCCTGAATTCTAACTTCCTCCTCATGTTGTTGTGGTACAGCCTGAATTCTAACTTCCTCCACATGTTGTTGTGGTACAGCCTGAATTCTAACTTCCTCCACATGTTGTTGTGGTACAGCCTGAATTCTAACTTCCTCCACATGTTGTTGTGTTACAGCCTGAATTCTAACTTCCTCCACATGTTGTTGTGGTACAGCCTGAATTCTAACTTCCTCCACATGTTGTGGTACAGCCTGAATTATAACTTCCTCCACATGTTGTGGTACAGCCTGAATTCTAACTTCCTCCACATGTTGTTGTGGTACAGCCTGAATTCTAACTTCCTCCACATGTTGTTGTGTTACAGCCTGAATTCTAACTTCCTCCACATGTTGTTGTGGTACAGCCTGAATTCTAACTTCCTCCACATGTTGTTGTGGTACAGCCTGAATTCTAACTTCCTCCATATGTTGTTGTGGTACAGCCTGAATTCTAACTTCCTCCACATGTTGTTGTGGTACAGCCTGAATTCTAACTTCCTCCACATGTTGTTGTGGTACAGCCTGAATTCTAACTTCCTCCATATGTTGTTTTGGTACAGCCTGAATTCTAACTTCCTCCACATGTTGTTGTGGTACGGCCTGAATTCTAACTTCCTCCACATGTTGTTGTGGTACGGCCTGAATTCTAACTTCCTCCACATGTTGTTGTGGTACAGCCTGAATTCTAACTTCCTCCACATGTTGTTGTGGTACAGCCTGAATTCTAACTTCCTCCACATGTTGTTGTGGTACAGCCTGAATTCTAACTTCCTCCACATGTTGTTGTGGTACAGCCTGAATTCTAACTTCCTCCACATGTTGTTGTGGTACAGCCTGAATTCTAACTTCCTCCACATGTTGTTGTGGTACAGCCTGAATTCTAACTTCCTCCACATGCTGTTGTGGTACAGCCTGAATTCTAACTTCCTCCACATGTTGTTGTGGTACAGCCTGAATTCTAACTTCCTCCATATGTTGTTGTGGTACAGCCTGAATTCTAACTTCCTCCACATGTTGTTGTGGTACAGCCTGAATTCTGACTTCCTCCACATGTTGTTGTGGTACAGTCTGAATTCTTCAACTTCCTCCACATGTTGTTGTGGTACAGCCTGCATTCTAACTTCCTCCACATGTTGTTGTGGTACAGCCTGAATTCTAACTTCCTCCTCATGTTGTTGTGGTACAGCCTGAATTCTAACTTCCTCCACATGTTGTTGTGGTACAGCCTGAATTCTAACTTCCTCCACATGTTGTTGTGGTACAGCCTGAATTCTAACTTCCTCCTCATGTTGTTGTGGTACAGCCTGAATTCTAACTTCCTCCACATGTTGTTGTGGTACAGCCTGAATTCTAACTTCCTCCACATGTTGTTGTGGTACAGCCTGAATTCTAACTTCCTCCACATGTTGTTGTGTTACAGCCTGAATTCTAACTTCCTCCACATGTTGTTGTGGTACAGCCTGAATTCTAACTTCCTCCACATGTTGTTGTGGTACAGCCTGAATTCTAACTTCCTCCACATGTTGTGGTACAGCCTAAATTCTAACTTCCTCCACATGTTGTTGTGGTACAGCCTGAATTCTAACTTCCTCCACATGTTGTTGTGTTACAGCCTGAATTCTAACTTCCTCCACATGTTGTTGTGGTACAGCCTGAATTCTAACTTCCTCCACATGTTGTTGTGGTACAGCCTGAATTCTAACTTCCTCCATATGTTGTTGTGTTACAGCCTGAATTCTAACTTCCTCCTCATGTTGTTGTGGTACAGCCTGAATTCTAACTTCCTCCACATGTTGTTGTGGTACAGCCTGAATTCTGACTTCCTCCACATGTTGTTGTGGTACAGCCTGAATTCTAACTTCCTCCACATGCTTTTGTGTTACAGCCTGAATTCTAACTTCCTCCTCATGTTGTTGTGGTACAGCCTGAATTCTAACTTCCTCCTCATGTTGTTGTGGTACAGCCTGAATTCTAACTTCCTCCACATGTTGTTGTGTTACAGCCTGAATTCTAACTTCCTCCACATGTTGTTGTGGTACAGTCTGAATTCTTCAACTTCCTCCACATGTTGTTGTGGTACAGCCTGCATTCTAACTTCCTCCACATGTTGTTGTGGTACAGCCTGAATTCTAACTTCCTCCTCATGTTGTTGTGGTACAGCCTGAATTCTAACTTCCTCCACATGTTGTTGTGGTACAGCCTGAATTCTAACTTCCTCCACATGTTGTTGTGGTACAGCCTGAATTCTAACTTCCTCCTCATGTTGTTGTGGTACAGCCTGAATTCTAACTTCCTCCACATGTTGTTGTGTTATAGCCTGAATTCTAACTTCCTCCACATGTTGTTGTGGTACAGCCTGAATTCTAACTTCCTCCACATGTTGTTGTGGTACAGCCTGAATTCTAACTTCCTCCACATGTTGTGGTACAGCCTAAATTCTAACTTCCTCCACATGTTGTTGTGGTACAGCCTGAATTCTAACTTCCTCCACATGTTGTTGTGTTACAGCCTGAATTCTAACTTCCTCCACATGTTGTTGTGGTACAGCCTGAATTCTAACTTCCTCCACATGTTGTTGTGGTACAGCCTGAATTCTAACTTCCTCCATATGTTGTTGTGTTACAGCCTGAATTCTAACTTCCTCCTCATGTTGTTGTGGTACAGCCTGAATTCTAACTTCCTCCACATGTTGTTGTGGTACAGCCTGAATTCTGACTTCCTCCACATGTTGTTGTGGTACAGCCTGAATTCTAACTTCCTCCACATGTTGTTGTGGTACAGTCTGAATTCTTCAACTTCCTCCACATGTTGTTGTGGTACAGCCTGCATTCTAACTTCCTCCACATGTTGTTGTGGTACAGCCTGAATTCTAACTTCCTCCTCATGTTGTTGTGGTACAGCCTGAATTCTAACTTCCTCCACATGTTGTTGTGGTACAGCCTGAATTCTAACTTCCTCCACATGTTGTTGTGGTACAGCCTGAATTCTAACTTCCTCCTCATGTTGTTGTGGTACAGCCTGAATTCTAACTTCCTCCACATGTTGTTGTGGTACAGCCTGAATTCTAACTTCCTCCACATGTTGTTGTGGTACAGCCTGAATTCTAACTTCCTCCACATGTTGTTGTGTTACAGCCTGAATTCTAACTTCCTCCACATGTTGTTGTGGTACAGCCTGAATTCTAACTTCCTCCACATGTTGTTGTGGTACAGCCTGAATTCTAACTTCCTCCACATGTTGTGGTACAGCCTGAATTCTAACTTCCTCCACATGTTGTTGTGGTACAGCCTGAATTCTAACTTCCTCCACATGTTGTTGTGTTACAGCCTGAATTCTAACTTCCTCCACATGTTGTTGTGGTACAGCCTGAATTCTAACTTCCTCCACATGTTGTTGTGGTACAGCCTGAATTCTAACTTCCTCCATATGTTGTTGTGTTACAGCCTGAATTCTAACTTCCTCCTCATGTTGTTGTGGTACAGCCTGAATTCTAACTTCCTCCACATGTTGTTGTGGTACAGCCTGAATTCTGACTTCCTCCTCATGTTGTTGTGGTACAGCCTGAATTCTAACTTCCTCCTCATGTTGTTGTGGTACAGCCTGAATTCTAACTTCCTCCACATGTTGTTGTGTTACAGCCTGAATTCTAACTTCCTCCTCATGTTGTTGTGGTACAGCCTGAATTCTAACTTCCTCCTCATGTTGTTGTGGTACAGCCTGAATTCTAACTTCCTCCACATGTTGTTGTGTTACAGCCTGAATTCTAACTTCCTCCTCATGTTGTTGTGGTACAGCCTGAATTCTAACTTCCTCTTCATGTTGTTGTGGTACAGCCTGAATTCTAACTTCCTATACATGTTGTTGTGGTACGGCCTGAATTCTAACTTCCTCCATATGTTGTTGTGGTACGGCCTGAATTCTAACTTCCTCCACATGTTGTTGTGGTACAGCCTGAATTCTAACTTCCTCCACATGTTGTTGTGGTACGGCCTGAATTCTAACTTCCTCCACATGTTGTTGTGGTACCGCCTGAATTCTAACTTCCTCCATATGTTGTTGTGGTACGGCCTGAATTCTAACTTCCTCCACATGTTGTTGTGGTACAGCCTGAATTCTAACTTCCTCCACATGTTGTTGTGGTACAGCCTGAATTCTAACTTCCTCCACATGCTGTTGTGGTACAGCCTGAATTCTAACTTCCTCCACATGTTGTCGTGGTACAGCCTGAATTCTAACTTCCTCCACATGTTGTTGTGGTACAGCCTGAATTCTAACTTCCTCCACATGTTGTTGTGGTACAGCCTGAATTCTAACTTCCTCCACATGTTGTTGTGGTACAGCCTGAATTCTGACTTCCTCCACATGTTGTTGTGGTACAGTCTGAATTCTTCAACTTCCTCCACATGTTGTTGTGGTACAGCCTGCATTCTAACTTCCTCCACATGTTGTTGTGGTACAGCCTGAATTCTAACTTCCTCCTCATGTTGTTGTGGTACAGCCTGAATTCTAACTTCCTCCACATGTTGTTGTGGTACAGCCTGAATTCTAACTTCCTCCACATGTTGTTGTGGTACAGCCTGAATTCTAACTTCCTCCTCATGTTGTTGTGGTACAGCCTGAATTCTAACTTCCTCCACATGTTGTTGTGGTACAGCCTGAATTCTAACTTCCTGCACATGTTGTTGTGGTACAGCCTGAATTCTAACTTCCTCCACATGTTGTTGTGTTACAGCCTGAATTCTAACTTCCTCCACATGTTGTTGTGGTACAGCCTGAATTCTAACTTCCTCCACATGTTGTTGTGGTACAGCCTGAATTCTAACTTCCTCCTCATGTTGTGTTACAGCCTGCATTTAAAATGGATTCAATTGAGATTGTTTTGTCACTGACCTACACACAATACCTCATAATGTCAAAGTGGAATAATGTTTTTAGACATTTTTACTAATTAATTAAAAATGCTAAGCTGAAATGTCTTGAGTCAATAAGTATTCAACCCCAAAGACCTGGGAGGTTTTCCAGTGCCTTACAAAGAAGGGCACCTATTGGTAGATGGGTCAACATAAAAAGCAGACATTGAATATCCCTTTGAGCATGGTGAAGTTATTAGTTACATTTTGGATGGTGTATCAACAGACCCAGTCACTACAAAGATAAATGCGTCCTTCCTTAACGTCCTTCCTAAGGAGAGGAAGGAAACCGCTCAGGGATTTCACAATGAGGCCAATGGTGACTTTAAAACAGTTACAGAGTTTAACGGCTGTGATAGGAGAAAACTCAGGATGGATCAACAACATTGTAGTTACTCCACAATACTAACCTAATGGACAGAGGTTACTCCACAATACTAACCTAATGGACAGAGGTTACTCCACAATACTAACCTAATGGACAGAGGTTACTCCACAATACTAACCTAATGGACAGAGGTTACTCCACAATACTAACCTAATGGACAGAGGTTACTCCACAATACTAACCTAATGGACAGAGGTTACTCCACAATACTAACCTAATGGACAGAGGTTACTCCACAATACTAACCTAATGGACAGAGGTTACTCCACAATACTAACCTAATGGACAGAGGTTACTCCACAATACTAACCTAATGGACAGAGGTTACTCCACAATACTAACCTAATGGACAGAGGTTACTCCACAATACTAACCTAATGGACAGAGGTTACTCCACAATACTAACCTAATGGACAGAGGTTACTCCACAATACTAACCTAATGGACAGAGGTTACTCCACAATACTAACCTAATGGACAGAGGTTACTCCACAATACTAACCTAATGGACAGAGGTTACTCCACAATACTAACCTAATGGACAGAGGTTACTCCACAATACTAACCTAATGGACAGAGGTTACTCCACAATACTAACCTAATGGACAGAGGTTACTCCACAATACTAACCTAATGGACAGAGGTTACTCCACAATACTAACCTAATGGACAGAGGTTACTCCACAATACTAACCTAATGGACAGAGGTTACTCCACAATACTAACCTAATGGACAGAGGTTACTCCACAATACTAACCTAATGGACAGAGGTTACTCCACAATACTAACCTAATGGACAGAGGTTACTCCACAATACTAACCTAATGGACAGAGGTTACTCCACAATACTAACCTAATGGACAGAGGTTACTCCACAATGCTAACCTAATGGACAGAGGTTACTCCACAATGCTAACCTAATGGACAGAGGTTACTCCACAATGCTAACCTAATGGACAGAGGTTACTCCACAATGCTAACCTAATGGACAGAGGTTACTCCACAATGCTAACCTAATGGACAGAGGTTACTCCACAATGCTAACCTAATGGACAGAGGTTACTCCACAATGCTAACCTAATGGACAGAGGTTACTCCACAATGCTAACCTAATGGACAGAGGTTACTCCACAATGCTAACCTAATGGACAGAGGTTACTCCACAATGCTAACCTAATGGACAGAGGTTACTCCACAATGCTAACCTAATGGACAGAGGTTACTCCACAATGCTAACCTAATGGACAGAGGTTACTCCACAATGCTAACCTAATGGACAGAGGTTACTCCACAATGCTAACCTAATGGACAGAGGTTACTCCACAATACTAACCTAATGGACAGAGGTTACTCCACAATACTAACCTAATGGACAGAGGTTACTCCACAATACTAACCTAATGGACAGAGGTTACTCCACAATACTAACCTAATGGACAGAGGTTACTCCACAATACTAACCTAATGGACAGAGGTTACTCCACAATACTAAACTAATGGACAGAGGTTACTCCACAATACTAACCTAATGGACAGAGGTTACTCCACAATACTAACCTAATGGACAGAGGTTACTTCACAATACTAACCTAATGGACAGAGGTTACTCCACAATACTAACCTAATGGACAGAGGTTACTCCACAATACTAACCTAATGGACAGAGGTTACTCCACAATACTAACCTAATGGACAGCGGTTACTCCACAATACTAACCTAATGGACAGAGGTTACTCCACAATACTAACCTAATGGACAGAGGTTACTCCACAATACTAACCTAATGGACAGAGGTTACTCCACAATACTAACCTAATGGACAGAGGTTACTCCACAATACTAACCTAATGGACAGAGGTTACTCCACAATACTAACCTAATGGACAGAGTGAAAAGAAGGAAGGCTGTACAGAATAAAAAATATTCCAAAACATGCATCCTGTTTGCAACAATTCACGAAACAAGTAATACTGCTAAAAATGTGGCAAAGCAATTCACTTTTTGTCCTGAATACAAAGTGTTATGTTTGGTACTCTGTCATCCAATACATTACAGAGTACCACTCTACATATATTTAAGCATAGTGGTGTCTGCATCATGTTATGAGTATGCTTGTAAATTGTTAAGGACAGAGTTGTTTTTCAGGATAAACAAGAAATGGAATAGAGCTAAGCACAGGCAACATCCTAGAGGAAAACCTGGTTCAGTCTGCTTTCCAACAGACACTGGCAGATTGATTCATCTTTCAGCAGGACAATAACCTAAAACACAAGGCCAAATATACACTGGAGTTGCTTACCAAGAAGACAGTTAATGTTCCTGAGTGGCCGAGTTACAGTTTTGAATTAAATCTACTTGAAAATCGATGGCAAGACTTGGTTGTCTAGCAATGATCAACAACCAATTTGACAGAGCTTGAAGAATTTTAAAATTAAGAAAGCAAAGATTGTACAATCCAGTTGTGCACAGCTCTTAGAAACTTTACCAGAAAGACTCACAGCTGTAATCGCTGCCAAAGATGATTCTAACATGTATTGACTCAAGTGTGTGAATACTTATGTAAATAAGATATTTCTGGATTTCATTTTCAATAAATGTTTTCACGTTGTCATTACGTGGTATTGTGTGTAGATGGGTGAGAGGAAAAACATAAATCTGTTGAATTCAGGCTGTAACACAATAAAATGTGGAATAAGTCCTGGAGTATGACTACTTTCTGGAGATTTATTCTTCTCATACGACAGAAGAAAGGAGAACACATTCCAACTACTGTTATGTGATACTAGCCTGGCTGCCAGTCCGTCTCTGCCCTCTAGCCACTCCTTACAAAGCAAGACAGTTCCATAAGGAGTTGGCAAGAGAGCAGAATCAGAGTGGTCTGGCAGCCAGGCAAAGAGAACACAACACAGTGGTTTAAACCAGTGTCTTTCAAACCTCTCCTCGTAGAACCTCGGACGTTTCACAATTCCATTGTAGAACTAGCTCACCTGATTCCCCTAGCTGACGGTTTGATGATGAGTTGACAAGTTGAATCAGCAGTCCTAGCTCTGGAGTACATTAAAAACATGGAACGACTTGGGGGTCCCTGAGAGGTCTGAGAACCCCTGGTTTAAACCATTCTCCTCTTCTACTTCGTCTCTGGGGTCTAGGCTGGGTTACTGTAAAGACGCACTATGCAGAAATCACTCCGCCATTTCCTGGTTGCTACAATTCTAGTAGTTGTGACAAAATGCAGGTATAGCGTAGAGAATCTAAAACTTAAGAACAGGAAGCATAGAAATAGCGCACACAGGACAGATCTACTGCTTCTTAGACTTGCTGTCAATGAGAACTACAGATCTATAACACGCATTTCTTTGTGAATTTGGTCAAGTCGCCCCAAAAAGTGACATATTGCAGCTTTAAAAGCAGTTTGTGACAAATGCCGATATATAAAAAAAAGCTTTGAAGCCATTTGAATAAATGGTACAACACGGTTGCGTCCCAAATGGCACCCTATTCGCTGTTTTCTGCACTACTAAGTGGTGCACTAAAGAGGGAAGAGAGTGCCATTTTAGATGGAACCACAGTAACTAAAACCACCTCGTCCCTTCTCAGCCAGGTGGCTCTCCAGGGTCAGGCTGTCTGCGTCCCACTCCACCTCCACTCTGTCCCCACTCTCAGACACCACCAGGTGGCCCCTCCGCATGACGCTGAACCACGTCTGACCCTACAGGACAGAAGATCAATAGTTTATTTTAGCTTGTAGCTGAACCGCGTCTGACCCTACAGGACAGAAGATCAATAGTTTATTTTAGCATGACGCTGAACCAAGTCTGACCCTACAGGACAGAAGATCAATAGTTTATTTTAGCATGACGCTGAACCAAGTCTGACCCTACAGGACAGAAGATCAATACCTTATTTTAGCATGACGCTGAACCAAGTCTGACCCTACAGGACAGAAGATCAATAGTTTATTTTAGCATGACGCTGAACCAAGTCTGACCCTACAGGACATGAGATCAATAGTTTATTTTATTTAGCATGTAGCTGAACCACGTCTGACCCTACAGGACATGAGATCAATAGTTTATTTTAGCATGTAGCTTAACGACGTCTGACCCTACAGGACAGAAGATCAATAGTTTATTTTAGCATGTAGCTGAACGACGTCTGACCCTACAGGACAGAAGATCAATAGTTTATTTTAGCATGACGCTGAACCAAGTCTGACCCTACAGGACAGAAGATCAATAGTTTACTCTACTCCTAAAATAAGATAAATTAAGAAATACAGTATTAATCCCTGATGTAGCTAAACACGTCTGCTCCTTAAAATAAAATAAGCTTGTTGAATTAACATCAAATCCAATCACATTTTCTATTGAGTAAACTTAAAATCACCACACGCTTCAGAGTAAAACAGTTCTAAGAAATAAAGCAAACTGATGAATAAAAGAACATAAACACATGGGAGCTGAGTGGAGCTGTGGTCTAAGGCTCTGCTAGCTGTGGTCTAAGGCTCTGTATCACACTGCTAGCTGTGGTCTAAGGCTTTGCATCACACTGCTAGCTGTGGTCTAAGGCTTTGCATCACACTGCTAGCTGTGGTCTAAGGCTCTGCTAGCTGTGGTCTAAGGCTCTGCTAGCTGTGGTCTAAGGCTCTGCTAGCTGTGGTCTAAGGCTCTGCTAGCTGTGGTCTAAGGCTCTGCTAGCTGTGGTCTAAGGCTCTGCAAGCTGTGGTCTAAGGCTCTGCATCACACTGCTAGCTGTGGTCTAAGGCTCTGCTAGCTGTGGTCTAAGGCTCTGCATCACACTGCTAGCTGTGGTCTAAGGCTCTGCTAGCTGTGGTCTAAGGCTCTGCATCACACTGCTAGCTGTGGTCTAAGGCTCTGCTAGCTGTGGTCTAAGGCTTTGCTAGCTGTGGTCTAAGGCTCTGCTAGCTGTGGTCTAAGGCTCTGCTAGCTGTGGTCTAAGGCTCTGCATCACACTGCTAGCTGTGGTCTAAGGCTCTGCTAGCTGTGGTCTAAGGCTCTGCTAGCTGTGGTCTAAGGCTCTGCTAGCTGTGGTCTAAGGCTCTGCTAGCTGTGGTCTAAGGCTCTGCTAGCTGTGGTCTAAGGCTCTGCTAGCTGTGGTCTAAGGCTCTACTAGCTGTGGTCTAAGGCTCTGTATCACACTGCTAGCTGTGGTCTAAGGCTCTGCTAGCTGTGGTCTAAGGCTCTGCTAGCTGTGGTCTAAGGCTCTGCTAGCTGTGGTCTAAGGCTCTGTATCACACTGCTAGCTGTGGTCTAAGGCTCTGCTAGCTGTGGTCTAAGGCTCTGTATCACACTGCTAGCTGTGGTCTAAAGCTCTGTATCACACTGCTAGCTGTGGTCTAAGGCTCTGCTAGCTGTGGTCTAAGGCTCTGCATAACACTGCTAGCTGTGGTCTAAGGCTCTGCTAGCTGTGGTCTAAGGCTCTGTATCACACTGCTAGCTGTGGTCTAAGGCTCTGTATCACACTGCTAGCTGTGGTCTAAGGCTCTGCATAACACTGCTAGCTGTGGTCTAAGGCTCTGCATAACACTGCTAGCTGTGGTCTAAGGCTCTGCTAGCTGTGGTCTAAGGCTCTGCTAGCTGTGGTCTAAGGCTCTGTATCACACTGCTAGCTGTGGTCTAAGGCTCTGCATCACACTGCTAGCTGTGGTCTAAGGCTCTGCATCACACTGCTAGCTGTGGTCTAAGGCTCTGCATCACACTGCTAGCTGTGGTCTAAGGCTCTGCATCACACTGCTAGCTGTGGTCTAAGGCTCTGCATCACACTGCTAGCTGTGGTCTAAGGCTCTACTAGCTGTGGTCTAAGGCTCTGCTAGCTGTGGTCTAAGGCTCTGCTAGCTGTGGTCTAAGGCTCTGCATCACACTGCTAGCTGTGGTCTAAGGCTCTGCATCACACTGCTAGCTGTGGTCTAAGGCTCTGCTAGCTGTGGTCTAAGGCTCTGCTAGCTGTGGTCTAAGGCTCTGCTAGCTGTGGTCTAAGGCTCTGCAAGCTGTGGTCTAAGGCTCTGCATCACACTGCTAGCTGTGGTCTAAGGATCTGCTAGCTGTGGTCTAAGGCTCTGCATCACACTGCTAGCTGTGGTCTAAGGCTCTGCATCACACTGCTAGCTGTGGTCTAAGGCTCTGCTAGCTGTGGTCTAAGGCTCTGCTAGCTGTGGTCTAAGGCTCTGCTAGCTGTGGTCTAAGGCTCTGCAAGCTGCGGTCTAAGGCTCTGCAAGCTGCGGTCTAAGGCTCTGCATCACACTGCTAGCTGTGGTCTAAGGCTCTGCTAGCTGTGGTCTAAGGCTCTGCATCACACTGCTAGCTGTGGTCTAAGGCTTTGCATCACACTGCTAGCTGTGGTCTAAGGCTCTGCATCACACTGCTAGCTGTGGTCTAAGGCTCTGCTAGCTGTGGTCTAAGGCTCTGTATCACACTGCTAGCTGTGGTCTAAGGCTCTGTATCACACTGCTAGCTGTGGTCTAAGGCTCTGCATCACACTGCTAGCTGTGGTCTAAGGCTCTGCATCACACTGCTAGCTGAGGTCTAAGGCTCTGCATCACACTGCTAGCTGTGGTCGAAGGCCGTGATGAGACAAGACTAACTACCAATTGGATACCACGAAATTGGGGAGATTTATAATAAAAAGAATAAAAAATGTTTTATTTAAATGTAATAAATGAAAAATAATAAAAAAAATAAAGAACATAGTCTAATTACGGATAAAGCTGAAATGTGGGTTTGTAAGCATGATGTAAATACCTTGGTGCTCATTGAGGCCGTGTCCAAGTCTGCGATCACCCCAATACGGTACCGGATGCTCCCGGACGCCATCCTCTCCGGGGGACTGAGAGGATATGTGTCGTTGTAGTGTTTATTATTCCAGTTGACGTTGTTTCCCACTGCAGCCACCGGTTGACGGTTACCATTATTGTTTATTTCATTGTCATTGTTCGTCCACCAGCTTTGCGCCCCGTTACCGTGGTGATGGAAGCGGTCAGAGGAGACGCCGAAGACGTCATTGCCGCCAGTTCCGACCCCCGTCGTCTGGTGCAGGTAGAACAGCAGGGCGAGGGCAAGGAGTGTTGCCACGGTGATGGCCCTCCATTTTAGGCGGAAGCGGGGGTCAGAGGTGGCGCCGGCCATGAAGGCCAGGGCAGGAAGGCCTCGCACGGAGATCCGCAGGGAATTCATGGAACTGGAATCATCAGGACCACCACCACGTTCCGGCTCTGAATTATACCCTGAGATAATGGACATGGGGGAGGGAGAGGGAGCTGGGAGGGTGGGGAAAGAGGGGAGGGTGAGAGAGAAAGAGAGAGGGGCAAGAGAGAGAGGCAAGAGAGATTGACAGAGAGAGAGAGATGGACAGAGAGATGGACAGAGAGAGAGAGAGATGGACAGAGAGAGAGAGATGGACAGAGAGAAAGAGAGATGGACAGAGAGAGAGAGAGAGATGGACAGAGAGAGAGAAGTCAGAGATACAGGGGGTAAAAGGGGAAAGATAATTGGAAAAAGGAAGAGGGCAAATGTTCATTTCATTGTTCATTGTTGTTCATTCATTATATTGTCTACTGTTTATTGTTATACTGCAGCCTGGTGCTGAGAATAGGTCAAAATATCCATTCCACTAACCACGTTTTAACCCACAGTCAAGCCATCCCTTATAAAAATTAAATCACGACAGCTGAGATGGAAACAGGTCGCTTCTGTACAATTGTATTAATTCCAAGAGATAATTTGTTCGTTCGACATGGTGGATCTTTTGGTGTCTGTAAAATGTATTATGCGAGAGATGGTGGTGGAAATGCCTTTATCAGCAAATATTGGTTTATTATACATCATATGGAAGTAAACATGGAGTCACGTGATGAGATGGTGTGTGTGTGGTCCTCCCACTACCACTCAGGACAGCATGCAGTTTATTAGGCTACAGATGAAACAAGTGATAATGAACTTCACAGTGGGGAGAAAGTGCACCGTGATGAGCTTGATGCTCCTTTCAATAAATATCAAGGGTTTGATTCTGGTGACGTGATGATTGATGCTTCACTGCTGCTTGACAAATAAAACAACTCTTGTTCTTGTCCATAGTAACATCATAATGTAGGTAGCCTACCCGCACTGCATGGTAGGTAGCCTACCCGCACTGCATGGTAGGTAGCCTACCCGCACTGCATGGTAGGTAGCCTACCCGCACTGCATGGTAGGTAGCCTACCCGCACTGCATGGTAGGTAGCCTACCCGCACTGCATGGTAGGTAGCCTACCCGCACTGCATGGTAGGTAGCCTACCCGCACAGCATGGTAGGTAGCCTACCCGCACTGCATGGTAGGTAGCCTACCCGCACTGCATGGTAGGTAGCCTACCCACACTGCATGGTAGGTAGCCTACCCACACTGCATGGTAGGTAGCCTACCCACACTGCATGGTAGGTAGCCTACCCACACTGCATGGTAGGTAGCCTACCCACACTGCATGGTAGGTAGCCTACCCACACTGCATGGTAGGTAGCCTACCCACACTGCATGGTAGGTAGCCTACCCACACTGCATGGTAGGTAGCCTACCCACACTGCATGGTAGGTAGCCTACCCACACTGCATGTGACAGCTGTGGCTAGAGAACACGTGGAGGGGAACATGTGAGGGAAACACATTGAACTTTAAGTTTTCATGTATCAAATAGAAATGTAAGTTAAAAAAGTACATTTTGTTCACCAAGTCATCGAGCACAGACTTTTAACCACAACAAGTCTGTTTGGAGGAAACCCCACTGTGGGGAAAATGATCAAATGTTTAACTTACGCAGATATTTTTATATTTGCATGAAGATCTGTCAGCAAATTAGATGCAAACCAGCTAGTGACTGAACAAGGCTCCCCAGGACTGGGTCGTATTCACTAGACACTAAACCAGCTAGTGACTGAACAAGGTTCCCCAGGACTGGGTCGTATTCACTAGACACTAAACCAGCTAGTGACTGAACAAGGCTCCCCAGGACTGGGTCATATTCACTAGACACTAAAACTGCTAGTGACTGAACAAGGTTCCCCAGGACTGGGTCGTATTCACTAGACACTAAACCAGCTAGTGACTGAACAAGGTTCCCCAGGACTGGGTCGTATTCACTAAACCAGCTAGTGACTGAACAAGGCTCCCCAGGACTGGGTCGTATTCACTAGACACTAAACCAGCTAGTGACTGAACAAGGCTCCCCAGGACTGGGTCGTATTCACTAAACCAGCTAGTGACTGGACAAGGTTCCCCAGGACTGGGTCGTATTCACTAGACACTAAACCAGCTAGTGACTGAACAAGGCTCCCCAGGACTGGGTCGTATTCACTAAACCAGCTAGTGACTGGACAAGGCTCCCCAGGACTGGGTCGTATTCACTAAACCAGCTAGTGACTGGACAAGGCTCCCCAGGACTGGGTCGTATTCACTAAACCAGCTAGTGACTGGACAAGGCTCCCCAGGACTGGGTCGTATTCACTAAACCAGCTAGTGACTGGACAAGGCTCCCCAGGACTGGGTCGTATTCACTAGACCAGCTAGTGACTGGACAAGGCTCCCCAGGACTGGGTCGTATTCACTAAACCAGCTAGTGACTGGACAAGGCTCCCCAGGACTGGGTCGTATTCACTAAACCAGCTAGTGACTGAACAAGGCTCCCCAGGACTGGGTCGTATTCACTAAAACAGCTAGTGACTGGACAAGGCTCCCCAGGACTGGGTCGTATTCACTAAACCAGCTAGTGACTGAACAAGGCTCCCCAGGACTGGGTCGTATTCACTAGACACTAAACCAGCTAGTGACTAAACCAGCTAGTGACTGAACAAGGCTCCCCAGGACTGGGTCGTATTCACTAGACCAGCTAGTGACTGGACAAGGCTCCCCAGGACTGGGTCGTATTCACTAAACACTAAACCAGCTAGTGACTGAACAAGGCTCCCCAGGACTGGGTCGTATTCACTAGTCACTAAACCAGCTAGTGACTGGACAAGGCTCCCCAGGACTGGGTCCTATTCACTAAACCAGCCAGTGACTGAACAAGGCTCCCCAGGACTGGGTCGTATTCACTAAACCAGCTAGTGACTGGACAAGGCTCCCCAGGACTGGGTCGTATTCACTAGACCAGCTAGTGACTGGACAAGGCTCCCCAGGACTGGGTCGTATTCACTAAACCAGCTAGTGACTGGACAAGGCTCCCCAGGACTGGGTCGTATTCACTAAACCAGCTAGTGACTGAACAAGGCTCCCCAGGACTGGGTCGTATTCACTAAAACAGCTAGTGACTGGACAAGGCTCCCCAGGACTGGGTCGTATTCACTAAACCAGCTAGTGACTGAACAAGGCTCCCCAGGACTGGGTCGTATTCACTAGACACTAAACCAGCTAGTGACTAAACCAGCTAGTGACTGAACAAGGCTCCCCAGGACTGGGTCGTATTCACTAGACCAGCTAGTGACTGGACAAGGCTCCCCAGGACTGGGTCGTATTCACTAAACACTAAACCAGCTAGTGACTGAACAAGGCTCCCCAGGACTGGGTCGTATTCACTAGTCACTAAACCAGCTAGTGACTGGACAAGGCTCCCCAGGACTGGGTCGTATTCACTAAACCAGCCAGTGACTGAACAAGGCTCCCCAGGACTGGGTCGTATTCACTAAACCAGCTAGTGACTGGACAAGGCTCCCCAGGACTGGGTCGTATTCACTAGACCAGCTAGTGACTGGACAAGGCTCCCCAGGACTGGGTCGTATTCACTAAACCAGCTAGTGACTGGACAAGGCTCCCCAGGACTGGGTCGTATTCACTAAACCAGCTAGTGACTGAACAAGGCTCCCCAGGACTGGGTCGTATTCACTAAACCAGCTAGTGACTGGACAAGGCTCCCCAGGACTGGGTCGTATTCACTAAACCAGCTAGTGACTGGACAAGGCTCCCCAGGACTGGGTCGTATTCACTAAACCAGCTAGTGACTGAACAAGGCTCCCCAGGACTGGGTCGTATTCACTAGACACTAAACCAGCTAGTGACTGAACAAGGCTCCCCAGGACTGGGTCGTATTCACTAAACCAGCTAGTGACTGAACAAGCCTCCCCAGGACTGGGTCGTATTCACTAGACACTAAACCAGCTAGTGACTGAACAAGGCTCCCCAGGACTGGGTCGTATTCACTAGACACTAAACCAGCTAGTGACTGAACAAGGCTCCCCAGGACTGGGTCGTATTCACTAAACCAGCTAGTGACTGAACAAGCCTCCCCAGGACTGGGTCGTATTCACTAGACACTAAATGAAAGAAAACAGACAGAAACTGAACTTATCCAATAGGAAAGAATCTCAGTTTACTTTGCATGACATTTCCTGTTGCAACACGTTTGCACTAATGAATTCGACCCTGGGCTACCAGTGCTTCTGGGTGTAGTTTACCACTAGGTACAGATCTAGGATCAGCTTCACCTACCCCAGTCCTATCTTTAACTAGAAGTAGGGAAAATGCCAAACAGATCCAACAACAGCATCTAGGGGCAACTTCTCCCTACCTGAACACAGGTGTGGTACCTGACTGTTGACATGGTCCCATAAGGCTCTATGTAGGGAATAGGGTGTCATGGCTGGGTGGAGGAGAGGGAACAGGTGCCTTCCAGTTGAAACTGGAGAGGGCTCTGGGTCTGTGTGGTACAGTACTGCTACAGACAAGATGACATGTTCTCTGCCAGTCTTGCATCGTGGTTGCTAGGGGCAACAGACTTAAAAGGTAGAGGACAGGTAGGTACTAGTTCTGTTGTTCCTCTGTCACAGTTACGCACCCACTCACTTGTACTACTGAGTCACGTAATGCTTCAAGACAGGCAGCAAGGGCTAGACACTACAATACTGTAGAATACGCACCAGGGTTCAAATACTATTTGAAATCTTTCAAAGACTTTTAGTGTTTGCTCTCTAGCATGTTGGAGTTCCAGATGGGTGGGGTTTGACCGCCTGCAACTATTCTATTGGTTGCACTGTGCCAGGCAAGCTCCATCAAGCCCAGATCGTGTATTTGAAATGATTTCAAATAGTATTTGAACCCAGGGAAACACACATTTGCTCTGTAAGTGGAACCAACTACAGTGGAGTGGCGTCTCCCTAGATGCTATCTGCCTCTGGTCTAGGAGAGACTGTGTCCAAAACGGCACCATATTTCCTGTTTCAGGCACTTTTTTTGACCAGGGGCCATAGGGTTGAAAAGCAGTGCACTATGTAGGGAATAGGGAACCATTTTGGAAAGAAAATCTGTTACATAAACACTGGTTCTGTTCCACTTCAGTTAGGGCTCCTGAGTGGTGCAGCGGTCTAAGGCACCGCATCACTACAGATAGACACTACAGTTCTATTCCGGGCTGTATCACATCCGGCCGTGATTGGGAGTCCCATAGGGCGGTGCACCACTGGCCCAGCGTCGTCCGGGTTTGGCCGGAGTAGGCCGTCATTGTAAATAAGAATTTGTTCTTAACTGACTTGCCTAGTTAAATAAAAGGTTTAAAAATAAAAATA
This sequence comes from Oncorhynchus mykiss, assembly GCF_013265735.2. NCBI lineage: Eukaryota > Metazoa > Chordata > Actinopteri > Salmoniformes > Salmonidae > Oncorhynchus > Oncorhynchus mykiss. Next base: position 14,604,590 of record NC_048581.1, on the reverse strand, counting down.
TGTCAACAGGTTAGCTGTGTAGGTAAGGAGAGTAGGATGCATCATCATGAGGTTATCAGCCAGTCTGAGGACTTACTGAGGTAGCCGACCACAAGAGACTAACACAGGAGAGACCAAACAAAACCATGTGCCTCTCTAACACAAACACACTCTCTCAGGCAGTCACTCATTAAATCACCACTGCATGTATAAACCCAAACCTGCTGCCACAGAAACCAGCTGTGAGGTCTATTGATCTCTTCCCCTCTCAGATCCAGCTGTGAGGTCTATTGATCTCTTCTTCCCCTCTCAGAACCAGCTGTGAGGTCTATTGATCTCTTCCCCTCTCAGATCCAGCTGTGAGGTCTATTGATCTAACCCATAAGTAAACAACACAGAAGAGGCAAAACTAACACTGTTTTATGGTGATTTAATCACTAATCATTGTGTGCTAATAGGCTGTTATAACACAGGTCTGTGTTTCAAATGGCACCCTACTCCCTATATAGTGCACTACCAGGTCAAAAGTAGGGCACACGTCAAACTCATTCCACGGAGGGCCGAGTGTCTGATGGTTTTCGCTCCTCCCTTGTATTTGATTGATCAATTAAGGCCATTGATTAGTTAGGGACTCCCCTCACCTGGTTGTCCAGGTCTCAACTGGACACAAGGTGAAAGGAGATGGCCCAGTGTCTGGCTGGTTTCTCCATGGAATGAGTTGGACTCCCCTTCACTAAATCAATCAGATGGTATTAGTGCCCAGCTTGGGATACCTATGAGATATTGGTTTTCCTAGATTCAAACTGGTTGATGTTAGTTTACACCAGATATACTACCAAGCAGGATCAATGTCCTATCTGCATGACCCCTCTATGTTGAACTGTCTGCTCCCTATACATGTCACTCATGTTATGGATTCCCATCACCTGGTCATCTACGTCTTGAATCGGAAACATTGAAAGGAAATAACAAAACCAGCAGACACCCCTGATACACCCCTAGGTCCCTTCAACAAGACATCATGGCCACGAAGACAGGAAGAGAGGTGGAGCCAGAAATCAGGCCAGACTACAAGGGGTGTGTTCATTATGGAAACTGTTTAAGAACCAAAAAGAAGCAAACTGAGAAAAAGGAACTAAACAGGAATGGACCGACCCAAATTTGTCCAATACAAACTCTTGCTTGCGTTTTCCATTTGGAGTAAACCATAGACCGATAGAGGACTCATCGTGGATATAAACTGTTAACATGGACATTGTCACTGAGGGCTAACTTGCAAGCACGAAAACAGTCAACAAATGTCAAGCAAATATATGCCCGGAATACCCTATTAATTGAAGTTTTACTGTACTTTAAAATGGAGTTATCTTTAGCTTCAATGGCACTGCTCATTCTGTCACAGACACTATAACTCATCAGATACAAAGATGAGTCATCCATCTCTATAGAGTAAAGGGTTTCTGTTGCAAAACATTTTGCAGCAGACTAAACGTTTTGCTATAGGAATCGGTGTAATGATTACACCCCAGTAATCTTGGGGCAAAACGAATGACTGTCAAACTAGCAGACTGATCAAATGCGTATCTAGCTACTAGTTAGCTTTGATACCTTCACTCCTTAAGGTCCAAGGACCGTATGCTATTTTCAGAGGTAGACCATCTCTGCAGCCAAAACAATTGCGATACGGTTCTAGAAACATAAAGCCCCGTACTTTCATATCACAAAATCATTTCCCAAATGCAAAACACATACGATATACACTTACTGTACACTGTTTTAACCGGCTTCATCACAGTCGCAGCTGACAGTATCTTTCAGTGACAACATGTTTCTGTCGGCCTTCTGTTACACACAGGTGTTCAGAGCATGCGAGACAGCCAATTAGCATGTAGCATTCCTCCGTCTGTCTTCCGTAAACAGCTGTGACATGGAGATATGACCTTGTGGGAACACCAACCCTAACCCTATAAAAAATGTGCGTTTCAATTTAACTTTTTGTTTTGAGAAAAGTATGTCTCGCTTATATGAAAGGTAAGGTTATGCTTCCAAAACCGTACCGCAAGCAATGCATGTTAATGTTCAGACCGAACGTCTGGGCTCTTATTAATAACAAACCTCCACTGTAGACGCCTTCGTCCAATTACTCCTGTGTGTAACGGAACAGAGTCATGATCAAGGTCTAGCTATGATAAATGTAGGAGATACGTCAAAGGCTGGATGACTGTCAATCAATGGAAACTCTGGAAAAAGTCAGAGGTCGGAAATAGTTTCGGAAAGTATATTCCTCTTTTAGCAAGCTCCTAGCTAGCTTGTGCAAAACAAACTTTAGCATTAGGGGCTAGTTTATTGGATAGCATTGATAAATCCGCCTCCAGACTGCATGTCAATTGAAATTATCCGTTACTTTATTATGCCTGGCTTTGTATACTTTAGACAGACCGTACTCACTGGGAATACTTTAGACAGACCGTACTCACTGGGTGAGAGGGAGGTCTCCGCGTCCCCCCGTAGCGACTGTTTGTAGGAGGTTATCCGGTGTTTCGGTGGTTCTCGGTCCCTACTCCCCCTGCTCCATCGCTGGAAGAGAGTTGAGGCAGCCAGCTCAACTTCCGCCTTCTCGCTGCTTCCCTTCCGCGAGCGGAATGAACTCTGGAAACTCTGCCAACTTGCCGCGCATGACGACGCAGAGCCGCCGACCGACGCATCCCAACGAGCGTCCTGATTGGTCCGTTCCTTTCTGCGTCGCTTGACCCAGCGTTTGCTTAAAATATTCTGTCCTTCGCGCTGAGTTGAACACATTGACCCTGACCTTCTCGGGTAACCTGTACAGTCCATACAAGTGGGTACAGTACAGTTCAGACTCAGAGATAAATAATATTTCCCTAAAAACTCCAAACGAAACGAATAGAACTGCTGCCGCGGTAGAATTAAAATAACGTTCTAGAACAACGCGTTGTCTCTAGAGCGCGATATTCTCTCGTGAATGGGTGTCAGAAGGCTGGTCGAACACAATATCCCTTATGTTCCCCAAAAACAATGGTCCTATTTATAACGCTTCATATGAGGGTTATGAAAAGGCTCGACTTCCCTTGCAACCACAGTTGCAACCACAGTTTTCCCTGACAGTCCTGTCTCTGAAACTCACCAATATTTTCTCAAAAAGAAAGCTTTGACAGAATCGCACACTTCTATGACATACACATTTATTGTGATATTTTACATAATTCTCCCACCAACATTATTACTAGTCATGGAAACAAGCATTTAGGCTACTAGACAAAGAAGCATAATGACCCACGTAAAACCATTATTACATTTTAGTGTGCAAATCTAGATTGACAATTTCATATTAGGGTAGAATAATAAACAAAATACAGTATTCCTTAGTTCTAGATTGACAAATTCAAGTGTCAAACGGTTATTTTGGGGTACATGTTACAATGAATTCCATGTGTAACACACATCTGACAATTATATAAGTAAATATTGACATATGTCCAAAATGGCAACCTTTTCCCTAAAAAAGTGCACTACTTTTCACCATTCGAGACGTACCCTATTGAATGCCAACATTCACCTTTCTTCATACTGATTGCAATTCATGTCATGTACTTAATCTGGAGAAGTCCAGACTCTGTTCATGTCCTTTAGAAAATAACCAAGGTTTGAATTAGGGGGGGGGGGGGGGGGGGGGGGGGGGGGGGGGGGCAGATTGAACACCCTCACTTTTCATGCACCCCCAAGAGGCCATGTATAATTTGAACCCTGGTTCTAATGGCAGGTCAATAAAGTTATAATAACAGGTGAACAACATAGTGGTGAAAGATTCCCAGTCAGTATGGTTCAGAGAACAGGCATTCTTATTCAAGTCAATGACATCATAATGGGTGGACTATTTCTATGGTTCAGAGAGGTTTAGAAACAAACACAGGAAGTGATGTAACAATACAAAGAAACAAAAAAGTGCCACTGTCGGCACGTTATCAACTACACTGTGCCACTAAAACAAGCGAAAATTGCCATGAAGACAATATTAATTTGTGCATAGTGATTGGTTAACTGATTAGCTATCTCGCTCGCTCTGGAAACAAGTGTTGCTACTTTATCCTGGCAGGCTATGCTTCAGTCCCAAATGGCACCCTATACCCTACCTAGTGAAATAGACCTGGTTAAAAGGAGTGAACTATATAAGGATGCAATTTGGGACGCATAATATGTTGTCAAACTTTGGCTGGTCCAGGATCAGTTTGACCATTTCCCTAAAAGATTCCTAAGAGCTTTACAAGTAGGCCATCATTGTAAATAAGAATTTGTTCTAAACTGACTTGCCTAGTTAAATAAATAAAAATATGTCAACAGGTTAGCTAGCTGTGTAGGTAAGGAGAGTAGGATGCATCATCATGAGGTTATCAGCCAGTCTGAGGATTATACTGAGGTAGCCGACCACAAGAGACTAACACAGGAGAGACCAAGCAAAACCATGTGCCTCTCTAACAAAAGACCTTCTACGCAGCAGTCCTGGAGGAAGTGGCAGCTTAGAGGGAACATGGCTCTTGAACGTTTAAAATTAGAAAGTATGTAGAGATTATATTGGACCTAAAAGTGATAACTTCCCTTTTTCTGGCCCACAAATTGCTTTTGACGAACAAATCGGTCCGGGAAAAAAATCTGTGCGGCCATCCTCGGAATTGAGAAAATCCCGATGCGGCCTTTGAGCCAAAATGATGCCCACCTATCTATAAGACATAAAGCAGGGTCTGGAGTATTTCCTGGAGTATTTCCTGGTCATGACTCGAACCAGGAAGAACTCCAGGCGATAGCTTTTTGTAACGGAGCAGGGTGAAGATGCCCCTATACGCTGATCTTGGGTCAGTTTTGCATTTTTTCCCACTAATAGTTCAAGTTAAGAGGAATCAAAAACTGATCCAAGAACTGTAACTAAGGGAATCTTCACCCCGGAGGTTCTGTAACACAAAACATAATACCTGTTACCTAACCACCTTGTTTAGCCAATAGCCATCAGTCCATAATACCTGGTGATTGGTGCCTCTAGATGTGGTTCAGAACAGAGGTGTTTGTGGTTGATATGTAAATGAATGATTGGCCAGTGTCCCTGTATCTCTTCAATGATTGGCTGGTGTCCCTGTATCTCTTCATTGATTGGCCAGTGTCCCTGTATCTCTTCAATGATTGGCTGGTGTCCCTGTATCTCTTCATTGATTGGCCGGTGTCCCTGTATCTCTTTAGCTCTTCCCCATCATCTTTAACAGCAGCTGTACAAGGAGGAGGTAGACGCATGAAGACAAAGGTCACAAAGGTCAAGTTCATCTTAACCTTTGAGACAGACAAACTGATACTCATGATGAGTAATGCTCATTAGCCCAAGGAGAGGAGGAAATAACACTGTCTAGCTAATACATTTTTTATTTTCTTCAAAGGTTGACTGTGACTTGGAAAGAGATAGGGAGGGAGGGAGGAGATAGGGAGGGAGGGAGGAGATAGGGAGGGAGGGAGGAGATAGGGAGGGAGGGAGGAGATAGGGAGGGAGGGAGGAGATAGGGAGGGGCGAGCAGGAGAAGGAGAAGAAAAAGGAAGGGATAGATAAGGAGGAAGAGGGAGAAAGAGGTAGGGATAGGGGGACCTACCTGAGTGAGGTGGTAGTCTCCGTCGACTAGCTGCTCGATGATGTTGAAGTGATCTGTGTTTGGAACGTCCTCCAATGTTACCTTCAGTCCTTCTGTTGACTCCAGCGTCTGTAAGAGGGAAGGAGGAGAGGAGGGAGAGAGGAAGGGAAGAGAGGGAGAGCAACGAGGGAGAGAGGAAGGGAAGAGAGGGAGAGCAAAGAGGGAGAGAGGAAGGGAAGAGAGGGAGAGCAAAGAGGGAGAAAAAAGGGACAGAAAGTTAGTAATTTTCTAGGCCCTAAAACTCTTCCAAAAATATAAGGGTGCAGCTGTGTTATAAAGGTGAATTGTTTTGTCACTTTCTGAAATCTACAAGAACAATCTAGATATATTCTAATGTGTCCCAGACTGTCTGTTTTTCCATCCATGGAACTCAGACACATTCTATTCATCAGCTCTGATTCTGTGTTCTACTTCTATGTGTTCAGACTGTCTGTTTTTCCATCCATGGAACTCAGACACATTCTATTCATCAGCTCTGATTCTGTGTTCTACTTCTATGTGTTCAGACTGTCTGTTTTTCCATCCATGGAACTCAGACACATTCTATTCATCAGCTCTGATTCTGTGTTCTACTTCTATGTGTTCAGACTGTCTGTTTTTCCATCCATGGAACTCAGACACATTCTATTCATCAGCTCTGATTCTGTGTTCTACTTCTATGTGTTCAGACTGTCTGTTTTTCCATCCATGGAACTCAGACACATTCTATTCATCAGCTCTGATTCTGTGTTCTACTTCTATGTGTTCAGACTGTCTGTTTTTCCATCCATGGAACTCAGACACATTCTATTCATCAGCTCTGATTCTGTGTTCTACTTCTATGTGTTCAGACTGTCTGTTTTTCCATCCATGGAACTCAGACACATTCTATTCATCAGCTCTGATTCTGTGTTCTACTTCTATGTGTTCAGACTGTCTGTTTTTCCATCCATGGAACTCAGACACATTCTATTCATCAGCTCTGATTCTGTGTTCTACTTCTATGTGTCCCAGACTGTCTGTTTTTCCATCCATGGAACTCAGACACATTCTATTCATCAGCTCTGATTCTGTGTTCTACTTCTATGTGTTCAGACTGTCTGTTTTTCCATCCATGGAACTCAGACACATTCTATTCATCAGCTCTGATTCTGTGTTCTACTTCTATGTGTTCAGTCTATCCTGACTTTGTAGTAGTCCTCCGACTGCTTCCGGAACTCTGGCGAGTCTTTCTGCGCCACGGCAACCACGATGTCACAGTTGGAGGAGGAGAGTTTGAGCTGCGGAACCAGCTGACTAGGACTGTTCCTCAGAGCCACCTCTCTGTGAAGAGACAGAGAGTGAGACAGAGAGAAAGAGGGGAAACAAGAGGCGAGAGAGAGAGAGGAGCTTGCACGCGTGGTTACCTCTCCCACTATGTCTCCCTGTCATGGCTTGTGCGCCATCAGTACAGCTACCAACACATCTTGACCACCAAAGTCCATTTGATGTCACAAACCTGTCCAGTACTTGAAAAATATCCTCACGTTGCCCTGGTTTCCAGTGGTTTGCAGAAGAGGATGTCTTCCTTAATTGACCCCTATAAACGTAACGGACATATACCAGGAGCTGTGAGTCTGTTGACTCATCCAGCTGTAACGCATAGAATTCACTGGCTTGTATGTGAAGCAGTAATTGTTTCAAAACATCTCCTGCCATGTCACTGATGTGTCGTGAAACAGTGTTTGATGAAGACATTGTCTGTATAGTTTTTGTTGGCTTTTCCCCCAGCATCGTCCCAGCTATATCTGCGACGCATGAAGAATGAAGTCCTCCACGATAGTATGGGGCTTGTCTGTCCTAGCCACTCGGTAGCTCACCATATAAGATGCTTCTAGTCCCTTCTTATTAATGGTATCTGTTGCTTTTATACATGTCTCACTACTCAAAATTCATCTTTATTCTCGCTCAAAAAACTCCTGTGGCTTATTTTTCAAATTGTCATATTTTGTTTCTAAATGTCTGTGCAAGAGTGAAGGTTTCCCGCGAGAGAGTAACAGTTAATGTGATTGGATGTTACTTATTTGACTAGGCTACCTGTATTTGACATTGTGTTGTTATTTCACTGAACACTAGATGGTTAAATTTTATTATTGGCAGTGAAACGAGGCTACTCAGTCGAGAGAGAAAAAACTCACCCAAATGTATATCCCCATGGAAAACATTAATGTACTGTTTGAAAATGTGGGAAAAAAGACATTAAATAATATATTTTTTATTTATTTGGTGTACCCCCGACAGCATTGCGCGTACCCTAGTTTGGGAATACCTGAGGTAGAGCATTCAGTGGTGCATCTTCAGGGGTGGATGGGTGTGGGGGGGTGTGGTACGTACTCTGTCATCTTCAGAGGTGGATGGGTGTGGGGGTGTGTGGTACGTACTCTGTCATCTTCAGAGGCTCGTTGACATAGGTGGACAGGATGGGCAGGAGGTCATATATACCACTGACCAGGAACGCACCTGAGAGAAAGAGAGACCATGTTTGGGTAAGGAGATAGGAGGGAGAGACAATGTATGGGTAAGGAGATAGGAGGGAGAGACAATGTTTGGGTAAGGAGATAGGAGAGAGAGAGACAATGTTTGGGTAAGGAGATAGGAGGGAGAGACAATGTTTGGGTAAGGAGATAGGAGGGAGAGACAATGTATGGGTAAGGAGATAGGAGGGAGAGACAATGTTTGGGTAAGGAGATAGGAGGGAGAGACAATGTATGGGTAAGGAGATAGGAGGGAGAGACAATGTTTGGGTAAGGAGATAGGAGAGAGCGAGACAATGTTTGGGTAAGGAGATAGGAGGGAGAGACAATGTATGGGTAAGGAGATAGGAGGGAGAGACAATGTATGGGTAAGGAGATAGGAGAGAGAGAGACAATGTTTGGGTAAGGAGATAGGAGGGAGAGACAATGTTTGGGTAAGGAGATAGGAGGGAGAGACAATGTTTGGGTAAGGAGATAGGAGGGAGAGACAATGTTTGGGTAAGGAGATAGGAGAGAGAGAGAGACAATGTTTGGGTAAGGAGATAGGAGGGAGAGACAATGTTTGGGTAAGGAGATAGGAGAGAGAGAGACAATGTTTGGGTAAGGAGATAGGAGGGAGAGACAATGTTTGGGTAAGGAGATAGGAGGGAGAGACAATGTATGGGTAAGGAGATAGGAGGGAGAGACAATGTTTGGGTAAGGAGATAGGAGAGAGAGACAATGTTTGGGTAAGGAGATAGGAGGGAGAGACAATGTTTGGGTAAGGAGATAGGAGGGAGAGACAATGTTTGGGTAAGGAGATAGGAGAGAGAGAGACAATGTTTGGGTAAGGAGATAGGAGGGAGAGACAATGTTTGGGTAAGGAGATAGGAGGGAGAGACAATGTTTGGGTAAGGAGATAGGAGGGAGAGACAATGTATGGGTAAGGAGATAGGAGGGAGAGACAATGTATGGGTAAGGAGATAGGAGGGAAAGACAATGTATGGGTAAGGAGATAGGAGGAAGAGACAATGTATGGGTAAGGAGATAGGAGGGAGAGACAATGTATGGGTAAGGAGATAGGAGGGAGAGACAATGTATGGGTAAGGAGATAGGAGGGAGAGACAATGTATGGGTAAGGAGATAGGAGGGAGAGACAATGTATGGGTAAGGAGATAGGAGGGAGAGACAATGTATGGGTAAGGAGATAGGAGGGAGAGACAATGTTTGGGTAAGGAGATAGGAGGGAGAGACAATGTATGGGTAAGGAGATAGGAGAGAGAGACAATGTATGGGTAAGGAGATAGGAGGGAGAGACAATGTATGGGTAAGGAGATAGGAGGGAGAGACAATGTTTGGGTAAGGAGATAGGAGGGAGAGACAATGTATGGGTAAGGAGATAGGAGGGAGAGACAATGTTTGGGTAAGGAGATAGGAGGGAGAGACAATGTTTGGGTAAGGAGATAGGAGGGAGAGACAATGTTTGGGTAAGGAGATAGGAGGGAGAGACAATGTATGGGTAAGGAGATAGGAGGGAGAGACAATGTATGGGTAAGGAGATAGGAGGGAGAGACAATGTATGGGTAAGGAGATAGGAGAGAGCGAGACAATGTATGGGTAAGGAGATAGGAGGGAGAGACAATGTATGGGTAAGGAGATAGGAGAGAGAGAGACAATGTTTGGGTAAGGAGATAGGAGGGAGAGACAATGTTTGGGTAAGGAGATAGGAGGGAGAGACAATGTTTGGGTAAGGAGATAGGAGGGAGAGACAATGTTTGGGTAAGGAGATAGGAGAGAGAGAGAGACAATGTTTGGGTAAGGAGATAGGAGGGAGAGACAATGTTTGGGTAAGGAGATAGGAGAGAGAGAGACAATGTTTGGGTAAGGAGATAGGAGGGAGAGACAATGTTTGGGTAAGGAGATAGGAGGGAGAGACAATGTATGGGTAAGGAGATAGGAGGGAGAGACAATGTATGGGTAAGGAGATAGGAGGGAGAGACAATGTTTGGGTAAGGAGATAGGAGGGAGAGACAATGTTTGGGTAAGGAGATAGGAGAGAGAGAGACAATGTTTGGGTAAGGAGATAGGAGGGAGAGACAATGTTTGGGTAAGGAGATAGGAGGGAGAGACAATGTTTGGGTAAGGAGATAGGAGGGAGAGACAATGTATGGGTAAGGAGATAGGAGGGAGAGACAATGTATGGGTAAGGAGATAGGAGGGAGAGACAATGTATGGGTAAGGAGATAGGAGGGAAAGACAATGTATGGGTAAGGAGATAGGAGGAAGAGACAATGTATGGGTAAGGAGATAGGAGGGAGAGACAATGTATGGGTAAGGAGATAGGAGGGAGAGACAATGTATGGGTAAGGAGATAGGAGGGAAAGACAATGTATGGGTAAGGAGATAGGAGGAAGAGACAATGTATGGGTAAGGAGATAGGAGGGAGAGACAATGTATGGGTAAGGAGATAGGAGGGAGAGACAATGTATGGGTAAGGAGATAGGAGGGAGAGACAATGTATGGGTAAGGAGATAGGAGGGAGAGACAATGTATGGGTAAGGAGATAGGAGGGAGAGACAATGTATGGGTAAGGAGATAGGAGGGAGAGACAATGTATGGGTAAGGAGATAGGAGGGAGAGACAATGTTTGGGTAAGGAGATAGGAGGGAGAGACAATGTATGGGTAAGGAGATAGGAGAGAGAGACAATGTATGGGTAAGGAGATAGGAGGGAGAGACAATGTTTGGGTAAGGAGATAGGAGGGAGAGACAATGTATGGGTAAGGAGATAGGAGGGAGAGACAATGTATGGGTAAGGAGATAGGAGGGAGAGACAATGTATGGGTAAGGAGATAGGAGGGAGAGACAATGTTTGGGTAAGGAGATAGGAGGGAGAGACAATGTATGGGTAAGGAGATAGGAGAGAGAGACAATGTATGGGTAAGGAGATAGGAGGGAGAGACAATGTTTGGGTAAGGAGATAGGAGGGAGAGACAATGTATGGGTAAGGAGATAGGAGGGAGAGACAATGTATGGGTAAGGAGATAGGAGGGAGAGAATGTATGGGTAAGGAGATAGGAGGGAGAGACAATGTTTGGGTAAGGAGATAGGAGGGAGAGACAATGTATGGGTAAGGAGATAGGAGGGAGAGACAATGTTTGGGTAAGGAGATAGGAGGGAGAGAAGATTGTCAATCATTCAAAATAAAAAAGCAGGTCTTTCTGTGTTTATGGAGAAAGATTACTGAGCTCACGTCTCTGCTGACAACCCGCTATCTACTGACCTCTAACCTCTCACCTTTGATCTGAGGGGTCACACTGTACTGAGACCAGTCTGTAGAGAGGATCATAGCAGCCAGGTGGGCCCCCGCAGAGTGGCCACACAGGTACAGACCACTAGAGAGCGAGACACAGAGAGAGAGAGAGAGAGAGAGAGAGAGAGAGGATTGCCAGTCAGAAACCAACCCCTAGCCTAGACATTCATATCATCAAATCATGACATATTTGTTACTATCTCCTTTAGTCAGATAGTAAAGATTATATTCAGCCACTCTTGGAGGGCAATGGGAGTTGATTAAAAATGTGCTTCTATATCATTAAGACTGCCTTTAGTAAGCACAGATCTGAGATAGAGACTGATGAAGAGGGAGCACCTAATGTGTGAATACTGTTGAATGACGGACACCACACTCCTCCGCACCTGAGACACCATCAAATCCATGTTCCCTGGATGGGAAACAGGGGGACGAGGAGGAAAGTAAGAAAACATAGGAACAAACGAGGGACAGATGGAGGGCACAATTTTAGACCAGGGCCCAGTTTTAGACCAGGGCACAATTTTAGACCAGGGCCCAATTTTAGACCAACAGGCTGCTGTGCTCTGAAGACCCCAGCTGCAGTCTACAGAAGTAGTACGCTATAGATAAACAGGGAGACATTTGGGACGCATTCATAATGTCTCCTATGTTGCCATGACATCACAAACCAGGGACACATCAACGGTACCTTTGGGAGCGATGTCGTAACCCACGGCGACCACCACGACGCCCTTATGGACCAATGGGACAGCCATAAACCCGGACTCCTCCTTACTAGGGAGAAGAAACATATAGGCCTTTTCTCAAATGGATTTGCTCAACTCCTGCGTCCTCGTGGAGAAAAATGCGCTTGTATGAAATTAGACTCCTCTCCACACACGCGGCATCAGGCAAATGACGTTTACACGGGTGAAAATCCCTGAATATATGTATAAAGTTACAACACACATGTAGCAAAACATTCTATATATAAATGGATCTGCATTATCTTTTTCAGATGTTTTATCTGCTGTTCTCTACCTGCTGTTCTCTACCTGCTGTTCTCTACCTGCTGTTCTCTACCTGCTGTTCTCTATCTGCTGTTCTCTACCTGTTGTTCTCTACCTGCTGTTCTCTACCTGCTGTTCTCTACCTGCTGTTCTCTACCTGCTGTTCTCTACCTGCTGTTCTCTATCTGCTGTTCTCTACCTGCTGTTCTCTACCTGCTGTTCTCTACCTGCTGTTCTCTACCTGCTGTTCTCTACCTGCTGTTCTCTACCTGCTGTTCTCTACCTGCTGTTCTCTACCTGCTGTTCTCTACCTGCTGTTCTCTACCTACCTGCTGTTCTCTACCTGCTGTTCTCTATCTGCTGTTCTCTACCTGCTGTTCTCTACCTGCTGTTCTCTACCTATCTGCTGTTCTCTACCTGTTGTTCTC
>NC_048581.1:14546724-14589224 GCF_013265735.2 Oncorhynchus mykiss | reverse complement strand
CAAAAAACAAAGTTAAACAGCCCCATACAACACAATAACTACTTTTAACCATTTCCACTGAAAATTTACCAAGAAAATATAATTTACTTGAAGAACAGTGCACGTGCTAAGTTTGGTAACAGAATGATGATTTGTGCCATTTTTTCCATCCTTCCACACACCTTCACCCCCTCCCCCGCAAACACCCACTTAAAAGATCCATGGCCAGATGCATATGAGCTGTCTAACCCAGGGCACTGCCTGTGTCTGTGTGGACATGTGTCTGTGTGGACCTGTGTCTGTGTGGACCTGTGTCTGTGTGGACCTGTGTTTGTGTGGACCTGTGTCTGTGTGGACCTGTGTCTGTGTGGACCTGTGTCTGTGTGGACCTGTGTCTGTGTGGACCTGTGTCTGTGTGGACCTGTGTCTGTGTGTGGACCTGTGTCTGTGTGGACCTGTGTCTGTGTGGACCTGTGTCTGTGTGGACCTGTGTCTGTGTGGACCTGTGTCTGTGTGGATCTGTGTCTGTGTGGATCTGTGTCTGTGTGCAGTTTCTACTGTGGAAATGCCTTGTTTCTCCGGTTCCATGTTGCCCCCCCTCCTGTGTGTCATGGAAGGTGTTGTGAAAGCTTGGTTTCCCCTTGATAAGGGCGTACCGCATCCCCTTTAAGGGCTACCGCCATCCCCTTGATAAGGGCTACCGCATCCCCTTTAAGGGCTACCGCCATCCCCTTGATAAGGGCGTACCGCATCCCCTTTAAGGGCTACCGCCATCCCCTTGATAAGGGCGTACCGCATCCCCTTTAAGGGCTACCGCCATCCCCTTGATAAGGGCGTACCGCATCCCCTTTAAGGGCTACCGCCATCCCCTTGATAAGGGCGTACCGCATCCCCTTTAAGGGCTACCGCCATCCCCTTGATAAGGGCGTACCGCATCCCCTTTAAGGGCTACCGCCATCCCCTTGATAAGGGTGTACCGCATCCCCTTTAAGGGCTACCGCCATCCCCTTGATAAGGGTGTACCGCATCCCCTTTAAGTCATTAGACATCTGTCACAGCTGTCAGTCATGTGCTGCTGCCTTACTGCACTACAGCACTACACAACAGTAGTAATGGACACTACAGTACTACACAACAGTAGTAATGTACACTACAGTACTACACAACAGTAGTAATGTACACTACAGCGCTACACAACAGTACTGCACTACAGTACTACACAACAGTAGTAATGTACACTACAGTACTACACAACAGTACTGCACAACAGTACTACACAACAGTAGTAATGTACACTACAGTACTACACAACAGTACTGCGCTACAGTACTACACAACAGTAGTAATGTACACTACAGTACTACACAACAGTACTGCACAACAGTACTACACAACAGTAGTAATGTACACTACAGTACTACACAACAGTACTGCGCTACAGTACTACACAACAGTAGTAACGTACACTACAGTACTACACTATTACACTGCAGTACAACACTACATTACTCCACTACACTACTGAACTACAGTATTACACCACAGTACACTACAGTACTACACTACTACACCACAGTACTACACTATTACACTGCAGTACAACACTACATTACTCCACTACACTACTGAACTACAGTATTACACCACAGTACACTACAGTACTACACTACTACACCACAGTACTACACTATTACACTGCAGTACAACACTACATTACTCCACTACACTACTGAACTACAGTATTACACCACAGTACACTACAGTACTACACTACTACACCACAGTACTACACTATTACACTACAGTACAGTACTACATTACTCCACTACACTTACGCACCACTGCACTTTGTATACCAGGGTTGGCTGGCCTTCTCTAGTCACTCGTAGGCTCAGTCACTGGTATACTTTTATTTACAAAGCCATTTTGGGGTTTACTACCTTTTTATTTGGGCATTTTTGTTGTTCAGAAATGTGGTGGGTCGTCTCTTCGTTCGCTGGACTTTATCCTGCTAACTGTTCCAAATGTCCCAACTGAATTTGGTAAAAGGGCTTTTATGTCCTCTGCACCATCGTCTTGGAACGCCTTACAAAATACTTTTAAACTGGAAGGACTTGTCCCGATTGGTATTTTTAAATCACTGATGAATGATCTTGAGACTGATTCCCTGATCTGTCAATGTTTTTAATTTGATGTTTTTGATTTTGTTATACTCTTGTGAATTCTATGGTTTTTACTAGATTACTTGTAGTTTTTCATGTTGTTTGTCTGTAATTTTTGTCATGACTTGGTGCTGCCTATCTTGGCCAGGACGCTCTTGAAAAATAGATTTTAAATCTCAATGAGTCCTTCCTGGTTAAAAAAATAAATAAAAAATACACTACTGAACTACAGTATTACACCACAGTACACTACTACACTACTACACCACAGTACTACACTATTACACTACAATACAACACTACATTACTACAGTACTACACAACAGTATACCCCCTTTGGTCTCAACAACATACTGTAGCTGCAGTACACTAGTGTTAGATCAGGAGATTGAATCTGGAGAGAGTTTTGGTTTATGCTTCGTTTTAATACTATTTTGATGTAATATCTAAAATAATCAGTGACAGAAAATAACTCAGTTTTCATGTTTTCAGTGAAACCCTTCTTTTCTGTAATTTCTCCACGAGATGAAGAATGAAGGTGTGTGTCTCAGTAGCTGGGATCAGAGGGATGATGCCTGAGGGCTGTCTGTGGAGATGCCTGAGGGCTGTCTGTGGAGATGCCTGAGGGCTGTCTGTGGAGATGCCTGAGGGCTGTCTGTGGAGATGCCTGAGGGCTGTCTGTGGAGATGCCTGAGGGCTGTCTGTGGAGATGCCTGAGGGCTGTCTGTGGAGATGCCTGAGGGCTGTCTGTGGAGATGCCTGAGGGCTGTCTGTGGAGATGCCTGAGGACTGTCTGTGGAGATGCCTGAGGGCTGTCTGTGGAGATGCCCGAGGGCTGTCTGTGGAGATGCCCGAGGGCTGTCTGTGGAGATGCCCGAGGGCTGTCTGTTGTGATGCCTGAGGGCTGTCTGTTGTGATGCCTGAGGACTGTCTGTGGAGATGCCCGAGGGCTGTCTGTGGAGATGCCCGAGGGCTGTCTGTGGAGATGCCTGAGGGCTGTCTGTGGAGATGCCTGAGGGCTGTCTGTGGAGATGCCTGAGGGCTGTCTGTGGAGATGCCTGAGGGCTGTCTGTGGAGATGCCTGAGGGCTGTCTGTGGAGATGCCTGAGGGCTGTCTGTGGAGATGCCTGAGGGCTGTCTGTGGAGATGCCTGGGGGCTGTCTGTGGAGATGCCTGGGGGCTGTCTGTGGAGATGCCCGAGGGCTGTCTGTGGAGATGCCTGAGGGCTGTCTGTGGAGATGCCTGAGGGCTGTCTGTTGTGATGCCTGAGGGCTGTCTGTGGAGATGCCTGAGGGCTGTCTGTGGAGATGCCTGAGGACTGTCTGTGGAGATGCCCGAGGGCTGTCTGTGGTGATGGGGGGGGGGGGTTGAGGAGTATTTATGTCTGTAATAAAGCCCTATTGTGGAGGAAAACTCATTCTGATTTCCAGGCCCACCCATGGTAGCGACCCTGCCCAGTCATGTGAAATCCATAGATTGGGGCCTAATGAATTTATTTCAATTGACTGATTTCCTTATATGAACTCTAACTCACCAAAATCTTTGAAATTGTTGCATGTTGCGTTTATACGCGTGTCACTTGATTATCCTGTTATTCTATCGTCATCTTCTAGTTGAAGACAATATCAGAGAGGGTGTGTTGTTGACAAACAAGATATATCACAGACACACACACCTAGAGAAGTGGTGGTGGGAACATAGACGTCTAGTTTCTCCCCCTCTCCTTCTCCATAGGGAACGTTGAGGAGGGTTTGGGCCAGGCCACGGGCACGCTCCGTACCTAAACACGCACCAAAAACATGCACACGGAGAAATATACAGAGACACACCCCTGTGTTTACTTTGCAAAAATGTATTTTGACTAAACTGTAGTGTAACCTAGGGATACAGAAATACTTGTTAGCCATACGGGGCACAACAACAATATAAATCAAACCAAGGACATACAGTTGGTTACTTTCCAATCATTCATTTCATTATTCGGACTGCGGGCACCACCCATATGTCACGGCAAGCCTAAAGAAGATCCCTATAGCAATCAGTTGGCTATTGCTCTTTCCTGAACCGACACTCTTGTCAATAATCAACTTTATCGGCTAGTTAATCAATCATCAACAGACCTTCTTTGAGCGCCGTCACGTGGGATTTGATAACGTCGTCTGCCGACATTCTGTGCGACCATTGGCTGGGCGAAAACTGCCTCTCTAGCTCCTGTCAAAACAACCACACACAAGTGTGTTGTGAATCGGGGCGGCCATAGGTACAAGCCGGTTGGAGTGGGAACATTAGCTCATAAAGACCAGGCAGACAGCGAGGGCGCAGTCCAACAGCGCCCCCAGTCGGTAGTCATTCGGAACTTTTGATTAATAGGAGAAATCAACGTACAGATTTTTGTTTATACTTTTGTTGTTTCAACAGGTGATGTGAGCAGTGAACTAAAGCATTTATAGTCGATATTTAGATATGAGAAACTGTGCTTTATTTTATAGTAATAATGGCAAACGGATAGGCAAAGTTTAGAAATGAAGAGAGTAGGTAATGAAAAAGAGGAACTAGGCTACTTGCAGACATTATTATATATTTCTAACAGTTGTTAAAATACTTTGTTATATAAAGGTTACATTTTAAAAAAAGTGTTTTTCCCCACCAGGTTCATATGTTAATATAGCATGTTGTTTTGTTATTATGCATGCCTGCTTCCTGGGGAATAGGGGCGCGCGTACTGACGCACATATTTGTACTCTACAAATGTTGTGTATTTTCTTTTGGATGCAGGAGAGAACTGTAATGCGGTAAAACAACCTGATATCCGAGGTCCACGTCTTTAGTCGCAATCAATCACACACAAAGCAGAGCTACAGCTGCACCCGTTACATATTTACAGTACAATGTCTACTGTGTAAACAGACACAAAATCATCTTAACATCACTTACATCCTTATTCATATCCTTCCAACGTGACATTGTATGAACAGACACAAAACGTACATCATATTAACATCACTTACATCCTTATTCATATCCTCCCAACGTGACATTGTTGCTCTTGAATGTAACAACAGCAGATAGGCTCCGATAGGCACAACACAGACAACCTTTGGAATTGGACAAAAGATAAGTAGAGGAAAACGCCCATCGAGTCCAGTGGGTCAACGGGTCTGCGGGACGAGTGTCTGCGCGGTGTCCCAATGTTCTCAGGCTAAATGTTTCAGTTGGGTAATTCTACAAACAGCTGTTTATTTGTTAACGACAAGAGCTAAGATTTTGTACCGACAGCCAGTGAACCACCGTAACTTGATGGCACAACAATAACAGCTTCGTTAGAATTGTAGCCCGCCAAATGTAACAGTGCATTAGTACAGTAGTGCCTTCAGAGTATTATAAGGAATTGTCTAGATTCATGTTAAATACTGTGGAGCTCAGTACAATCACAAATGAGTTATGTGAAAGTACAACTTTATAATGAGTATAATTAACAAAGTCTCCCGCCAGAAGAACGAACATTTGACCTACTGGCGCGTTTGTCACGTGATTATTCTGTGAGCTGATTGGTTCGTTCAGTGACCCTGATCAAGCGTTTACAGAAACCTCCGCGGCGGGACATTCGTAATCTTTTCAGCCTCTCGAAAGAGTGCAGAGTTATTTTTCAAAATTATTAGAAATATTGTGAAACAGAAGGTTAACGTAATGGAGTGTTTGAATGTTCCAAGAATCCTGCCAAATTCCCCACGGAAAGCAATAGGACAGATCCAGGTACGTTCACATTTTTTTTGAGACAAATGCATGCTAGCATTTTTCCAACGTTACCCTAAACCTTTTTATAATCATATAACAAAACCATTATGCACTGACTGTACGTTCATATGTCTATGTTGATCGTACACATCAAACTCATTTTCTCTCTCATTTGTTTGCAGGTCATCTTTGGCCCAATGTTCTCAGGCAAAAGGTTTCCGTTCGCTAATTCTACATAAACATCTGTTTATTTGTTAACGACAAGAGCTAAGATTTTGTACCGACAGCCAGTGAACCACCGTAACTTGATGGCACAACAATAACAACCTGTTAGAATTGTAGCCCGCCAAATGTAACATTAGTGCATTAGTACACGGTGTACTGTAATCAGCATCTCAAGCACTGCTCGTAACCAGCTACTGCAGTGTACTTTACATAGTATTACAAATTATTACATATTAGTCATTTAATAGGATCTTCGCATTTATCCTATAAACTGTAACCATCTACTCCACCTCAGTGTTTTAGAGAGCGCTTCATAGCTGTATTGCTAGTTAGTGATAAAAATGTTCTATAACTGACTGAAATCTATTTTCTTATTAACAGCACTGAGTTGATAAGGCGAGTGCGTCGTTTCCAGATCGCTCAGTACAACTGTTTGGTGGTCAAATATGCCAAAGATACACGCTACTCTGAGAAGGGCATGGCCACGCACGACAAGTAAGAACACTCTGGTTTATGTCAAATACATTATCTCCTGATTTGTATAGATAAACATTACATTTAACCGCACCCCTATGAACTAATTAATACCCCGTTTCACCTGATTCTCATTGTTGCCACCCAGGGCAACAGTTGTTTCCCCTCTGCTTTTGCGAGGTTGAACAGTAGAATACACAAGGTGCCATTTTGAAATGTGGCGGTGCAATAGCAGTTTCTCTCGTTGGGTCACTCACCGACAGACAATCAAATAGCCCATGTCAGCTAACATTTTTTAGATTGCTAAATGAGTTTAGCGGCCAGCTATTTAAACGTGTTATCATGGTCGAATTACCAGCCTGGGGCCCGATTGTTTTTTTGTTTTATTCAGTCTCACTCAGATATATTAAAAACGTTCAACATTTTTCTCCACCCTGTTGCAAAATGTGCAGAATTGCATGAAATTAGCTGTAAAACAGTTTCCTCTCTGCCCCATGGCAAAATGTACCGAATTGCAGCATCACTAATGTATTTAGTAGGATGGTCTCTTTTTATATGTATATATGTGTATGTATGTATATTTTATTGATTTATTTATACACAAACACCAGAAACACAATGGAAGCTGTACCAGCCAACTGCCTGAGCGACGTGCGTTCTCTAGCTCTGCAGGCGTGCGTCATCGGAATCGACGAAGGGCAGTTTGTAAGTATAGAACATTAGTCTGTTAGCCTGTCACTGTGTCCAACAGAGTGATCCTGTTTGTTCCTCACTAGATCATTACATTACCTGTATGTCCTCTACAGCTAAATAAGCTGCCATTGATATGCATCTGTTACATTCATCTGTTAAGCACGTGGCATCGTCAGCACCATAGTCCTTAGTGTTATGACCTCGGCCCACCTTTTCTCAAACGTCTCCCCCAGACGTTCCACGTATTTAAACTATTCCAGAGCGAACACACCTGATTCAACTGGTCAACTAATCATCAGGCCCTTGACTAGTTGAATCAAGGCTACAACAGAACTGTGAAATGTCTCTGAGGAGATCACTGACCTAGGCTACATTACACTGACCTAGGCTACATTACCTACATTACACTGACCTAGGCTACATTACCTACATTACACTGACCTAGGCTACATTACCTACATTACACTGACCTAGGCTACATTACCTACATTACACTGACCTAGGCTACATTACCTACATTACACTGACCTAGGCTACATTACCTACATGACACTGACCTAGGCTACATTACCTACATGACACTGACCTAGGCTACATTACCTACATGACACTGACCTAGGCTACATTACCTACATTACACCGACCTAGGCTACATTACCTACATTACACCGACCTAGGCTACATTACCTACATTACACTGACCTAGGCTACATTACACCGACCTAGGCTACATTACCTACATTACACCGACCTAGGCTACATTACCTACATTACACTGACCTAGGCTACATTACACTGACCTAGGCTACATTACCTACATTACACTGACCTAGGCTACATGACCTAGGCTACATTACCTACATTACACTGACCTAGGCTACATTACCTACATTACACCGACCTAGGCTACATTACCTACATTACTCTGACCTAGGCTACATTACACTGACCTAGGCTACATTACCTACATTACACTGACTTAGGCTACATTACCTTTATTACACTGACCTAGGCTACATTACCTACATTACTCTGACCTAGGCTACATTACCTACATTACTCTGACCTAGGCTACATTACCTACATTACACTGACCTAGGCTACATTACCAATGGCTACATTACACTGACCTAGGCTACATTACCTACATTACACTGACCAGGCTACATTACCTACATTACACTGACCAGGCTACATTACCAATGAGGTCCTAACTGTTATAGCCGTATGCTTATGAATCCATGTCATATTCTTCTTATTTTGGTGTGTTTGTCAGTTCCCAGACATAGTGCAGTTCTGTGAGGAGATGGCCAACATGGGGAAGACTATAATCGTAGCGGCCCTGGACGGAACCTTCCAGAGAAAGGTAAACATGGATTATGAGTCCTATCCAACGTCTGCTGCCTGCCTCCTGGTTGTCGAGCGTCGTAGTCATGTCGTCATCGGTAACAGTTGTCTCAGAGAATATAATATTTTACATGTAGAGTTTCAGTTTAATTTGAATTAATAACTGCGTATGAATGATGTGTGTCTGTCTGTTTCAGACGGTACACTAGCCAGAGAAATGTACTACCTGACCTAACTCTGCCCTGTCCTGTCTGTCTGTTTCAGACGGTACACTAGCCAGAGAAATGTACTACCTGACCTAACTCTGCCCTGTCTGTCTGTTTCAGACGGTACACTAGCCAGAGAAATGTACTACTTGACCTAACTCTGCCCTGTCCTGTCTGTCTGTTTCAGACGGTACACTAGCCAGAGAAATGTACTACCTGACCTAACTCTGCCCTGTCCTGTCTGTCTGTTTCAGACGGTACACTAGCCAGAGAAATGTACTACTTGACCTAACTCTGCCCTGTCCTGTCTGTCTGTTTCAGACGGTACACTAGCCAGAGAAATGTACTACCTGACCTAACTCTGCCCTGTCCTGTCTGTCTGTTTCAGACGGTACACTAGCCAGAGAAATGTACTACCTGACCTAACTCTGCCCTGTCCTGTCTGTCTGTTTCAGACGGTACACTAGCCAGAGAAATGTACTACCTGACCTAACTCTGCCCTGTCCTGTCTGTCTGTTTCAGACGGTACACTAGCCAGAGAAATGTACTACCTGACCTAACTCTGCCCTGTCCTGTCTGTCTGTTTCAGACGGTACACTAGCCAGAGAAATGTACTACCTGACCTAACTCTGCCCTGTCCTGTCTGTCTGTTTCAGACGGTACACTAGCCAGAGAAATGTACTACCTGACCTAACTCTGCCCTGTCCTGTCTGTCTGTTTCAGACGGTACACTAGCCAGAGAAATGTACTACCTGACCTAACTCTGCCCTGTCCTGTCTGTCTGTTTCAGACAGTACCGTTCTCTGGCTAATGTACTACCTGACCTAACTCTGCCCTGTCCTGTCTGTCTGCAGCCCTTTGGAGACATCCTGAACCTGGTTCCCCTGGCTGAGAGCGTTGTGAAGCTGAACGCTGTCTGTATGCAGTGTTACAAGGAGGCAGCATACACCAAGAGACTGGGGGCAGAGAAAGAGGTGAGGGGGGTGGGGGAAGAGGGGATGTGATTTATATTAGAACTGAGAAGGGATCATACAGTAGAAACATCACATGCCTTTCAGACTCAAAGGTTGTATTCCCTTGAACTTCTGGGAGTGAAATGAGACTGGTGGTTTTTCATATCCTCTTTGTCGTCACAACCGATCTCTATTGACATTCAGTGTCCTGGTCTACCTGCTTCTCTCCCTTTCTGAAATCCCCTCTTGATCTCTATCATCCCTGTTTTATTAGTCAACCAGTTAGGAATGAAAAGTCACTGCAGGAATCACAGTTATCACTGTGTCCCATTTCACCGTTTATTACCCATCCGATCCTTTCACATCTGCCCAAAGGAGTAAGGAGGTTGATTTTAGGTCTGTGCCTGTATTTGGACATGATCTCACTTCCTGTTTCTTGTCTGTGCCCCGCCCCCAGGTGGAGGTGATTGGTGGAGCCGATATGTACCATGCGCGGTGCAGGAAGTGTTACGGTGGCCTGATGGATGTGTTGAAGGAGAATAGCGCCCCCCACAGGGACGAGACGCCACCGCATGTGATGACAGGGAAACTGCTTGACAACACTACATCGCCACGGAAACTCTTCGCCACCCTGCAACTCTGATCATTACCAGTAGACTATTCTTAAAGGGATAGTTCACACATGACTTTAAAGGGGAAGTTGACTTGAATTGGAACTTTGAATGAGATGGTGAACAATCCCTTTGAATTTTAGGTTTGGTAATTTGACTGGAGATGAGTTAATTTTCTAATTGGGAGTAATGAACTATCCCTTTTAAGTTTTGCACTTGGAATGAGCTTGGACAATAAATTAAGCTCCATCAACCCGCTGAACGGTATGGTATCTGTGTAGTAACTGTCATTTTATAGGGCTTCATGTACTTAGTACATATCATATTTTGTAAGACTTGGATACACCTGCTAAAACATACATACTGCCACGCAATGAGTCTAGTGGACACAACTTAATATTCACCTGTTACTTTTTGTAGTTCTGGTCTGATTTGCCTCCTATCATAATACAAATATATATATATATATATATATATATATCTTTTTTTTAATGTTAATTTATGGTTTGTGTTCAGTCATTTTCCGGATTTTACAAAATCTTAAGTCGAACCCATAACTCAGTGAGCAAGGTCTTTTTTTTTGTGCCAATCACCCCCAAAAAACATAAGGTGGAGGGGCTCGGTTGTGCCATTACATCATGCCAATTGCACGCTCCCTCAACATGAGACATCTGGCATTGTGTTGTGACAATTGCACCTTTTAGTGGCCTTTTATTATCCCCAGCACAAGGTGCACCTGTGTAATGTTTAATCAGCTTCTTGATATGCCACATCTGTCAGGTGGATGGATTATCTTGGCAATGGAGAAATGCTCACTAACAGGGATGTTAACACATTTGAGAAGCTTTTTGTGCGTATAGGGAACATTTTGTGTTTCTTAAGATCATGAAACATGCACCCAACACTTAACATTATAGTTGCCAATCACCCTAGTGAACTGAGTGAATGAAATGGCGTTGGATAAATAACCTGTTTAGGTCTTGGCAGTTGGCACGTTGTTGTACAGTACAACTAGCTGCCAATTTAAGATGATTTTTATGGTAACACAAATCTCCAAAGCACATGTTACCAGTACTGTAGCATGGTTACATTAGACAGTCTCTTCAATATGGACTTGTAAACATGTCTTTTTTTAAACCAGTCAGATTATGAGCAGATTTTATTCTGCCCCACGCCGACACACACGTCATTTAGACAGAACAGAAGTTGAATTAGAACCTTGTGACATCACAGCTGTTGAAAGACACTTCCTCATACAACAATGGATTCAATAGAACACAACTGAACTAACAGGTTTCTGGTGCGATCATTTTGTTGGTGTATTAAAGTGAAGTGAGACACAGAATTTGCAAATAAACTTCATAAATGTAAAATAAGTGAGGAACTCAAATCGACACTATTTCATTTAGATCAGTGGTGGTGGTGGTGATCAAATGGCAAATCAAAACCACATAGAGAACCAATGATGTAACACGATAAAACAATGGACAAGAAGTGAAACATACACATCGCCCCTACAACTACAGAAAACAAAACGCAATCAATTAACAACCCATAACTAAACTACAAATCACATACTTACAGAAGTCTTGGCTATCGATCAATCATAGATACAAAGGTTGCTTCACTGGGGAGGTTACATTTGAACAGTAAGGCTGCATTTACACAGGCAGCCCAATTCTGATCTTTTTCCCAATTATTGGCAAAAGATCTGATCTCACTGGTCAAAAGATCAGAATTGGGCTGCCTGTGTAGACGCCGCCTTACAAGGCCACGCTGGACATTAGGGGGTATGTTCAGGATTGCAAACAACACATTGCAACATCACTCATCTCCCATACACAAACCCGACAGTTATGAACACAAGGCAACAGTTTGATAATCCTGAATATGCCCTTCAGTTTTTGCTCAAGTGCGTGCCATCATGGCTTTAAATGATTTTGTCCACGGTTTTATAATGTAAATATATGGACAGTTTGAGGAGGTTGATTGGGCAAATAGAGTGTATACACCATCGCGTTTGAGCCTTCTGTAGGAAGGACACTTCACACAGGCACTAGCATAAAAGTTGAAATGGTTGGTGACACTATCAGTGGAGGCTGTTGAGGGGAGGACGGCTCATATTAATGTCTGGAATGGAATCAAACATAAGACAACCACGTGTCTGATACCATTCCAGCCATTATTCTGAGCCGTCCTCCCCTCAGCAGCCTCCACTGTCCTGTATACATAGAAATACAGAGGGAGTGTTTCCACCCTCCCTAAATGTTTCCATTAGCCTTGCATAGTAGCATCACTCATATTTAATAAATGCAACTCTGTGTCCCAAATGGCACCCTAATCCATATGTAGTGCACATCTTTAGACTAGTGCCCATATAGTGTAGTGCACTATATAGGGAATAGGGTGCCATTTGACACACACAGTGAGGTCTTCCCTTTGGCCAAGTGGACTCCAATGATGTGTTTATATACAACGTATCTTTGTGTGTCTATATTTACCTACACACATCTATATGTGAATATGTACATCTATGCTTGTCTATGGTGGACTCAAGGTCACCATGGTGTCAACATTACATACAGTAAGTCTAAGGCACCGTCAACAAAGTATACCAGGGTTCTTGTTAAGGAGAAGTGCATAACATTTCCATAGAAGCCAGTCTTTAATGGATTCTACGTTTTCAGTCTTATCCTTTAATGGATTCTACGTTTGCTGTTTTCAGTCTTATCCTTTAAAGGATTCTACGTTTTCAGTCTTATTCTTTAATGGATTCTACGTTTTCAGTCTTATCCTTTAATGGATTCTATGTCTGCTGTTTTCAGTCTTATCCTTTAATGGATTCTACGTCTGCTGTTTTCAGTCTTATCCTTTAAAGGATTCTACGTTTTCAGTCTTATCCTTTAAAGGATTCTACGTTTTCAGTCTTATCCTTTAATGGATTCTACGTTTTCAGTCTTATCCTTTAATGGATTCTGTGTCTGCTGTTTTCAGTCTTATCCTTTAATGGATTCTACATCTGCTGTTTTCAGTCTTATCCTTTAAAGTCGCAATCAGCCGTTGAAACAATAACAAACCGTCTCCCCACCCGTTTCGGTAAAAAGCTGAGGGACGGGGCTCAAACTCAAGAGTTATGGATACGAGGACTGACCATCCATGATATCAAAATTATAGTTAACCATGTTGAGGCTAAATAGTGTTTGTTTACATTTACTTTGTTTACAAACATTGGCGTAAACAATGCTTGTTTTGGGTTCTGATGGGGTACAACAATTGAACTAACCTCATGAGGAATTTATAAGTTCTATTCTTCAAGAATCAATTGATACATATCATTAATATGTCCAAACATGTATCTGCAGGTTGCCACTTTAAAGAAGCAATTGATGAAATCACAAGTATTGTATTGTTATCAAGTGCTTAAGTTAGTCCTGTATGACTTACATTTAAAGTCAGTCAGATGATTTGAAGTAGTAATCTATGAAGTGCCAAAGCACACTTGGACCTTGGTGGACCGGAGCTATACAGCAGCCCTTGGTCGTGTTCATTAGTGCACACCACAGCAAAACCTCTTGCAATGATAAACAAACTAAGCATTTGCCTGATGAAAACCTTCCAACTGTTTTACTTGTTTTGAAAGCAGTAACTCCCCTCAATGTACTCTGAACATTTAATGACTCTAGGACCAAGAAAATGTATTCAAAACAGCTTCTGAAGTTCGGTAATTGTGTGTTTGTTAATATGTAGCCGGTTTTTCTTCCATTTGGTGCCTAATGAACATGACCCAGCTGCAACACTGAGGTTCCTGAAGTCAGTCTTGGCAGTAAGAGGATTTATTCATGAATGACTTTTCCCTTTAGTAGTACAAAGCAGGGAGTGGTCTGAGACTCAGAACGACTGATAGGAAACCCACTAAGTAATACAAACCATAGATGGCTTTATCTAGCGGCAGTGGAAGACTTCTGTTCTGATTCTCCCCCCTTTCCAGTGCACATGGTTCTAAAAGCACAGCACTGGTGTCAGGATTGGCTGTGAGGCTGGAGGGAGATTCCATTGTCAAAGCCATAGGGGGGGAAAGTAGGCCAGTGCAGTGCACGCTTTGGGAGAAGGGTGGACAATTGGGACTCTAATTTATCACCTGGTTTCAACCTATCCAATTGCTATAGTTTTTGTGGACAGTAGACATAAAAATATGACTGAAAACTGAATCAGTACATAAATGACTAGATAGGAACATGCATATTACACAGATCAGTTGAGCAAACAAGCCTGGTGTTTTCTACGGGCGGTTTAATTTAACGTGTGGTTTAATGAGCGGTTTAATGTGTTTTTTATGGCTTTACCTTGACTGTTATCAGATCGACAGGGTTTAAGAGTTATGAGAAAGGACTTGTAGCCTGAATCCTAAATGACACCCTATCCCCTATATATAGTGCACTACTTTTAACCAGAGCCTTATGGGTCCTGGTCAAAAGTAGTGCACTATAAAGGGAATTGGGTGCCATTTGGGACACAGCCAAAGTCTGCCTACGGCTCCTGAAGTGGGACAAAAACCCAGCAGTTTACATAGGACATTAATAGTAAGGCTTTCTTGGGCATTTGGCTTATCCTGTAGAATTCAGTAGTCTCACGATACACTGGTCAATGAAATAAACATACTTCTTTGACATTGAATAAAACATTGTGCTTGCATGTCGTCAAGATAATTGTGCTAAATTGAAAACAAAAAGATAAAATGTTTTTAAAAAAAGACACTACAGCCATTCAAAGAATTGGCGTTTCAACTATGAATATCTAGTATGTACAGACACCAGAGGAGGCTGGTGGGAGGAAGATATAGGAGGATCGGCTCACTAATGGCTGGAATGAAATAAATGGAACTGAGTCAAACGTGGTTTCCATATTTGATACCGTTCCATTTATTCCATCCCAGCCATTACAATGAGCAGGTCCTCCTATATCTTCCTCCCACCAGCCTCCTCTGACAGACACACATTCTCCTTCCTTCTGGAGCACAGAAGCAGGGGACTACAGTTCTGAACAGAGAGGGAGGGAGACAAGCACACTGATTAGCTAAAGCAAGCACTTGCCCCTCCCACGAGAGCTCTCATTGGCTGTTTTTTGCATATCCCAAATCATGTGAGCTCCAGTGTCACGTGACCAGGACCTGACTTTTGCCCGTCTCAGGGTAGAAGTCTCCTTTTAACCACATCATCCACTGAATTAGTAGTAGGCAGACCTGTGTTCAAACACTATTTAAAACCATTTCAAATACTTTACCGGTCTGTGCTTTCATCCACTTTCCCTGTTGCAAATTAAACCAATAGAAAGGTTGACAGACCCCACCCACCTTGCACTCCAGACAGACCCCACCCACCTTGCACTCCAGACAGACCCCACCCACCTTGCACTCCAGACAGACCCCACCCACCTTGCACTCCAGACAGACCCCACCCACCTTGCACTCCAGACAGACAAAAGCAAAATAAATATTTCAAATACTATTTGAACCCAGGTCTGGTGATAAGGAGCTTCCACTTCCTTTCTCCATAATTCTATCCCAGTAATAGTATGGTGAAATTGCCCCTTGGCCTAGACACTGATCTTGGGTCAGTTTTGCATTTCCCCCACTAATGGTTAAGGTTAGGAATGGGGGAAGTGAAGCTGATCCTAGACCTGTACCTAAGGGGAAACTTCACGCGGCGCCCCTCAGTAGTTGGGGGGTTGGTATTCCCCCTGGGGTTGGGTGGTGGTGGTGATGGTGCTGGGGGTGAAGGGGGGTTGTTGGAAGTCGTCTGGCGCGCTGGAAGGGTACGGGGAGTAGGTGGTGGGGGTGTAGGCCGAGGGGGCGTAGGTCGGAGGGTAAGGGGTGTGCTGCTCCGGTGGAGACTCGGCATAGATGCTCTGGGTGACATCGGCAACACCACGGCGATATCTCCCCAAAGCGAAGTAGGTTAGGATTCCCTGTTGTAGACACAAAGAGGAGTCAATTCATGAATTCAATCAGTCAGTTAATGAATCCATCAGTCAATTAATCAATTAGTGAATGAATAATTCAGTCAGTTAATGAATCAATTAATAAATTCAATCAGTCAGTTAATGAATCAATTAGTGAATGAATAATTCAGTCAGTCAATTAATCAATTAGTGAATGAATAATTCAGTCAGTTAATGAATAGAGTCAGTCAGTTACTGAAGAGGTCAGTCAGTGTGGTGAAGTTATGACCAGGCCATAGTGTAGCTGTAGTAAAGGAGAGGCAGTAAGGCAGCTGTAGTGACAGTCCTCCTCACCCAGGTGGCGATAGAGAAGAAAGAGAAGGCAATGGCGGAGCGGGCGGCGTCCTGGGGGATTCCTTTGACATCAAGCGTGCGACTCCATTGGCTAGTCAGGAGGCAGAAACACACGAACCACAGGAACGTCCACACAACTGATACAAACAGACAAGAAACATGGGATATACATATTTACACTACAACTACCTACAGGGTCACGTTCATTAGGGAACACAACTGAAAACGTTATGAAACCTTTTATCAATGGGGGAAAAAAGTGTATGTATATATATAAGCATTTCTTATTGTACGTTCCAGGCAGTCCCGCCCCGTTTCAGTCCGTTTTCTTCCATGTGGTGCTATGATGAACAAGACCCAGGTGCCTGGAAGCTCTTTCCTCACACCACAACCCTAGGTCCACACACACCCCCCCTCCTCACCTGAGAATCCCAGGTCGGCCATGACAGCGTACTTCCTCTCCTTCGCGTTGCTCATCAGCGGCATGTAGGCGTCCAATAGGAGGAAGAAAAAACAGGCCAGGAAGGCTGGAGAAACAAAGAGAGACTTTATAAATATATACTTTAACACTTTATTGAGACCGTAAGGAAATGAGGTGGGGAGTCAGGCAAGTGGGAGAAACAGGAAGGATGCAGGGTTTGAACCCCAGTCTCCTGAGGGGAGTCGTATGATGAGACAAGGAATCAACCCCAGTCTCCTGCAGGGGAGTCGTATGATGAGACAAGGAATCAACCCCAGTCTCCTGCAGGGGAGTCGTATTATGAGACAAGGAATCAACCCCAGTCTCCTGAGGGGAGTCGTATTATGAGACAAGGAATCAACCCCAGTCTCCTGAGGGGAGTCGTATTATGAGACAAGGAATCAACCCCAGTCTCCTGAGGGGAGTTGTATGATGAGACAAGGAATCAACCCCAGTCTCCTGAGGGGAGTCGTATGATGAGACAAGGAATCAACCCCAGTCTCCTGAGGGGAGTCGTATGATGAGACAAGGAATCAACCCCAGTCTCCTGCAGGGGAGTCGTATTATGAGACAAGGAATCAACCCCAGTCTCCTGAGGGGAGTCGTATTATGAGACAAGGAATCAACCCCAGTCTCCTGACGGGAGTCGTATGAGACAAGGAATCAACCCGTCTCCTGAGGGGAGTCGTATGATGAGACAAGGAATCAACCCGTCTCCTGCAGGGGAGTCGTATGATGAGACAAGGAATCAACCCGTCTCCTGCAGGGGAGTCGTATGATGAGACAAGGAATCAACCCCAGTCTCCTGAGGGGAGTCGTATGATGAGACAAGGAATCAACCCGTCTCCTGAGGGGAGTCGTATGATGAGACAAGGAATCAACCCGTCTCCTGAGGGGAGTCGTATGATGAGACAAGGAATCAACCCCAGTCTCCTGAGGGGAGTCGTATGAGACAAGGAATCAACCCGTCTCCTGAGGGGAGTCGTATGATGAGACAAGGAATCAACCCGTCTCCTGCAGGGGAGTCGTATGATGAGACAAGGAATCAACCCCAGTCTCCTGAGGGGAGTCGTATTATGAGACAAGGAATCAACCCGTCTCCTGAGGGGAGTCGTATGATGAGACAAGGAATCAACCCGTCTCCTGCAGGGGAGTCGTATGATGAGACAAGGAATCAACCCCAGTCTCCTGAGGGGAGTCGTATTATGAGACAAGGAATCAACCCCAGTCTCCTGAGGGGAGTCGTATGAGACAAGGAATCAACCCGTCTCCTGAGGGGAGTCGTATGATGAGACAAGGAATCAACCCGTCTCCTGCAGGGGAGTCGTATGATGAGACAAGGAATCAACCCCAGTCTCCTGAGGGGAGTTGTATTATGAGATGTGCCAGGAGTGTTACCACTACACCATTGCTCTGCATAAAGAGATACTTTCTATAGTCGTTTGTCACAGAGACACAAACAATTATTTTTCTGTTATCTGAACCCAGGGCACAACGGCGGGAGATGCCATCTCTGATCCGGTTTGCTACCTGGCCCCGACCAGATTCTTCCACTCAAGTGTGGTTTTCCCCTCAAGTATGGTTTTCCCCAATCATAACTATTAGTGGGGGAAATGCTTAACTGTCCCAAGATCAGCATCTTGAGGCGACTTCACCCAACAGCATTTTCTCAGTCAGCCCTGGGATTAGAACCTGTAACCCAGAACCACTAGACTACTTACCTATGACACCGATGCCCACAGCGTAGTGACATGCCGAGTCATTCTGGTTGAAGACGCAATG
The DNA here is from genome assembly GCF_013265735.2 of Oncorhynchus mykiss. Taxonomy (NCBI): domain Eukaryota; kingdom Metazoa; phylum Chordata; class Actinopteri; order Salmoniformes; family Salmonidae; genus Oncorhynchus; species Oncorhynchus mykiss. The sequence goes on along the minus strand of NC_048581.1, from coordinate 14,570,306 downwards.
CGCGTCGGGGCTGTGCGATTTGTTGACAAATCCCTCCGCCGTGATGCAGGAGAAGACCACAATGGAAAAAATCTAAGAAGAGGAAGAGAGGAAAGTTTCAATTTGACTGTGACCTGCATGTTTATTTATCCATCTAGTCGTCTATCAACAACGGGGCCTCGTTTCTCCCTCCAGTCATCTATCACCGAGGGGGCCTCGTTTCTCCCTCCCTCAACGACGGGGCCTCGTTTCTCCCTCCCTCAACGACGGGGCCTCGTTTCTCCCTCCCTCAACAACGGGGCCTCGTTTCTCCCTCCAGTCATCTATCACCGACGGGGCCTAGTTTCTCCCTCCCTCAACGACGGGGCCTCGTTTCTCCCTCCAGTCATCTATCACCGACAGGGCCTCGTTTCTCCCTCCCTCAACGACGGGGTCTCGTTTCTCCCTCCAGTCATCTATCACCGACAGGGCCTCGTTTCTCCCTCCCTCAACGACGGGGCCTCGTTTCTCCCTCCAGTCATCTATCACCGACGGGGCCTCGTTTCTCCCTCCCTCAACGACGGGGCCTCGTTTCTCCCTCCCTCAACGACGGGGCCTCGTTTCTCCCTCCAGTCATCTATCACCGAGGGGGCCTCGTTTCTCCCTCCCTCAACAACGGGGCCTCGTTTCTCCCTCCCTCAACGACGGGGCCTCGTTTCTCCCTCCAGTCATCTATCACCGATGGGGCCAGTAGAAACATACAATGAGAGGAGATGAGAGGTCTTCTGAAAGATATTCTAACAGGCGACATCATCCACTTGGGCTCTCTCTTTTTCCATTCCAATGACTGTGAGAACAGAAAAACTAGGGCCTGATGCCAACACCAGGGTCGTGTTCGTTAGGACATCAGAAAACTGAAAACAAAAATGAACACTTCTTATTGGACGAGTCCAGGAAGTCCCTCCCTGTTTTAGTCTATTTTTTTCTCTCTCCATTTGGTGCCTAATGAACCGGCCCCAGGCCTTGGTTGTCAGTTCAGTTCCTGTCTCTGTCTCGTTACTGGTCCACCACTGTCATGTGACCCAGCAGCACTGACATACTTGTGACCAGAGATGCCACCAATTTCCTCTTCAAATATTAGTGAGACAGAAATGTGTGTTTCCTTTGAGAATGGGATGGAAAAGAGAGAGAGAAAGGAGAAAATAGTGTCTCTGTCCAGTGAGAGAGAGAGAGAGAGAGAGAGAGAGAGAGAGAGGTTTATTTCACTTGCTTTGGCCATGTAAATATAGGTTTCCCATGCCAATAAAACCCCTTTGGATTGAAATTGAATTCATCAACAGCAGAGAGAGAGAGAGTCTCCTGACTGAGGGAAGAGAGAATTCAACAGCAGAGAGAGAGAGAGAGAGAGAGAGAGAGAGAGAGAGAGAGAGTCTCCTGACTGAGGGAAGAGAGAGAATTCAACAGCAGAGAGAGAGAGTCTCCTGACTGAGGGAAGAGAGAGAATTCAACAGCAGAGAGAGAGTCTCCTGACTGAGGGAAGAGAGAGAATTCAACAGCAGAGAGAGAGAGTCTCCTGACTGAGGGAAGAGAGAGAATTCAACAGCAGAGAGAGAGAGAGAGAGAGAGAGAGAGAGAGAGTCTCCTGACTGAGGGAAGGAAGAGTGATGGAAGAGACAGAGACAAAGGAAACAGTGTGAGAGCACCAACAGATGATAACCCATGTTATTTCCTTACGCCATGTCATACAACAATGGTGTGTGTGTGTGTGTGAGTGAGCGCGTGTGCGAGCATGTGTGTATGCGATGACGAGTGTGTGTTCCACTGGATATGAGAGGGTCATTGGAAGACACTGCCAGAGAGAGCACTGGAGGGAGGGGGGCTAGATGGGGTATCACCTTACCTCCCATCTGCCCCTTTCTGCCCCCACCACTAGGGAGCAGAAGTGGTTGTGTCGACAGACAGCACATTCTGTCCAGACCTAGTGAGTGTCCCAAACAGCTACCTATTCACTAAATAGGGCACTTCTTTTGACCAGAGCTCCATGGGCCCTGATCAAAAGTAGTGTACTATATAGGCAATAGGATGCCATTTGAGTCACAGACCCTACTGTGTTACACTGTTTACATGTTGGTACGCTACACTGCTCAGGTTTACAGGCATAAGGGCCAACTACACTGACAATTTACACCGTGTGGCTCTAGTGTTATCTGTTAAGTGGATGTCTCTGTATGGAGGAGACTGTTTGAGCAACAGACATCTTGGTGGTATGTAGCTACAAGATCTGAGGTTAGATATTATTGAACAGGGCCTAGGGGCATCTGGTCTTGGTTAGATATTATTGAACAGGGCCTAGGGGCATCTGGTCTTGGTTAGATATTATTGAACAGGGCCTAGGGGCATCTGGTCCTGGTTAGATATTATTGAACAGGGCCTAGGGGCATCTGGTCCTGGTTAGATATTATTGAACAGGGCCTAGGGGCATCTGGTCCTGGTTAGATATTATTGAACAGGGCCTAGGGGCATCTGGTCTTGGTTAGATATTATTGAACAGGGCCTAGGGGCATCTGGTCTTGGTTAGATATTATTGAACAGGGCCTAGGGGCATCTGGTCCTGGTTAGATATTATTGAACAGGGCCTAGGGGCATCTGGTCCTGGTTAGATATTATTGAACAGGGCCTAGGGGTATCTGGTCCTGGTTAGATATTATTGAACAGGGCCTAGGGGCATCTGGTCCTGGTTAGATATTATTGAACAGGGCCTAGGGGCATCTGGTCTTGGTTAGATATTATTGAACAGGGCCTAGGGGCATCTGGTCTTGGTTAGATATTATTGAACAGGGCCTAGGGGCATCTGGTCCTGGTTAGATATTATTGAACAGGGCCTAGGGGCATCTGGTCCTGGTTAGATATTATTGAACAGGGCCTAGGGGTATCTGGTCCTGGTTAGATATTATTGAACAGGGCCTAGGGGCATCTGGTCCTGGTTAGATATTATTGAACAGGGCCTAGGGGCATCTGGTCCTGGTTAGATATTATTGAACAGGGCCTAGGGGCATCTGGTCTTGGTTAGATATTATTGAACAGGGCCTAGGGGCATCTGGTCTTGGTTAGATATTATTGAACAGGGCCTAGGGGCATCTGAAAAGTAGATAGATGTCGCACCCACACGTTTTTTGGACCAATCAAACCAGGAAGATCCCTAAAATTACAATCTCTACCATTAGACATATCAGACCACAGACTGACTAACTGGGCCTCTCTCTCTTCCTCTTTGGAAAGTCCCTCTCACTGCCTTCTGGTGGATCAACGTGACATTACAACATGGCTGTTGCTGCTACCACTCACTTCTATATGACACGTCTTTTCCTATGTCAAAGAATAGGCCTAATGTTGAGGGGAAAACGATTTTTCTCAGAGTTTAATTTGTGTGTGTGATTGTCATTATTGGACAAACAGGCCCTGGTATCTCAGAAGGCAGAAGTGTCCATGTGTTTAGGCTACTTTAGACTGTTGTCCCATTACGTCCTTTGTCCTATAACCTCACCTGTATCAGACAATGGAAACACACAGTGTTCACTAAGTTTCACTTCAGCCTAGTTCAAGCTGTGTGAATCCTTTAAGTCTGATATATATATACTTCTGCGTTGTGTTTATAAACAATAACAGCAGCAGCCACAGGCATCATATGGGGGCTAGTTCAATCAATCAAATTTATTTTATATAGCCCTTCGTACATCAGCTGATATCTCAAAGTGCTGTACAGAAACCCAGCCTAAAACCCCAAACAGCAAGCAATGCAGGTGAAGAAGCAGTTCCCCTCAGTGTGTGTGGGTGTGTTGGTAACATCTTCAACACATTGTGTCATGTCATGCATATGGACTGACCATGAAGCTCCATGTAAGCCTGGTTGGAAGTGTAGCCTAGGCACATAGCTAGGCCTAATCAATTTACCAAATAACCAACCCCCTCCTCCATTATCGCTTCAATAGTATCCTGATTGTTGTTGTCAACAGTCGCACGTCCGCGTGAGCAGCTGTACTTTGCAGTGTCGTGACATCAACTGTAACGTTATACATCTATCAAGAGGAATACGAGTCGACAATAACACATTGGCTAATATGCAATTAGAGGGCCATCTGCGGTAAAAATATATATTCGGGATGATCAGAAACGGCATAGTTCGCTCAGTTGCGTTAGATATTATCCAAAGACAAAGTGACAGGTGACGTTAGACAATGTCTTAACGTTAAGCCTCTGTGCTCAACTTCCTTGAAACATTTTAGTCAATAAGTAACTCCCGTTATTACTCTCTGTGTTCCTTGCCTGGTCAAACTCACCCAACTCAAGAAGCGCACGATAGTGTGCGGTTGTTTAGCAAACTTGTGAAAGTCGAAGCCACCGCCTGCGAGCGAAGCTCCGTACGCACTAGCGCCACCAACTCCCCCGGTCTCCTCCATCTCTGTCGCTCAACTTCAGCACAGGTCACAAGACAAGCAGCCGTTGATTTAGCCACGAATCTTCCTTGTAACACACAGATCGCTAGACTACCAACCGCCTTCTTGTTTTCTCGCCAACGACTTTCCTGAAAGTAAAAGGACGCCTACAACGACGTACGTGGCGTGCTATCTCCCAAGGGACCGTCGTGAAAATGTCATTTCACACAAAAGTGAACAATATGGATACGATGCGAATCACTTGGTCATAAACATGGTCATATGGTTCTCTTTGTGACGTAGCAGACAGAAGAAGTCATAATTGGCTATCCACTTTTATTCGACAAAAATATATTTCATTTGTCTGTCTTGTAAGCAATGGACATCTCCCTAATAGTTAATTGTATTCAGTTGTCTCTCTCTCTCTCTCTCTCTCTCTCATTAATTCAGTTTAAATGTTATTTGCATGGAATACGTGTGTTCACATTGCCAAAGCAAGTGATTTAAACAACAAACAAAAGCGAGAAGACAAAACAACATTAACAAAACACTATTAGAAATGAACAGTAAACATTGCAGTCACAAAGGTTTGAAAAAGGCATTTCAAGTGTTATATTATCAGCTGTGTACACTGTTTTAGCAACGTGCAGATAGTTAGTACAAATAGTAGGGGAAGATGAATGAACACAAGTACAGGTTGTATTTACAATGTTGTTTGTGCTCCACTGGCTGCCCTTTTCTCATGGCAACGGGCCACACATCGTGCTGCTGTGATTACACACTGGTATTTCACCTAGAAGATATGGGAGTTTATCAATGTTTAGTTTGTTTTCTAATTCTTTGTGGATCTGTGTAATCTGAGGGAAATACGTGTCTCTAATATGGTCATACATTTGGCAGGAGGTTAGGAAGTGCAGCTCAGTTTCCACCTCATTTTGTGGGGAGTGTGCACATAGCCTGTCTTCTCTCGAGAGCCAGGTCTGCCTACGGCGGCCTTTCTCAATAGCAAGGCTATGCTCACTGAGTCTGTACATAATTTTGGGTCAGTCACAGTGGTCAGTTAATCTGCCACTGTGTACTCTCTGTTTAGGGCCAAATTACATTCTAGTTTCTTCTGTTTTTTGGGGTGATTATTTCCAGTATTTCAAATACTTATCTTTTTGCTTCCTCATAACTTGGTTGGGTCTAATTGTGTTGCTGTTCTGGGACTCTGTGGGGTCTGTTTGTGTTTGTGAACAGAGCCCCAGAACCAGCTGGCTGAGGGGCCTCTGCTCTGGGTTCATCTCTCTGTAGGGGAGGGCTTTGTGATGGAATGTGTAGGAATCGCTTCTTTTTAGATGGTTGTAGAATTCAAAAGTTATTTTGTGGAATTTCATCCTCCAAGGTGTTCTTCAGTTCCTGGTGTAGCTGCAGCCACTCATCTGTCGATTCTACTTCCTCCTGTGGATCAGTGACATCAGTCTGATTGATTGGTTCATTTATTGATTGATTAATTGGTTAACTGATTCATGGTGGATGGGTGGATTAATAGATTGATTGGTTGATTGATTGATGGGTTAGTTGATTAATTGATTGATTGATCAGTTAGTTGATTCATTGATTGATTGATTGATCAGTTAGTTGATTAATTGATTGATTGATCAGTTAGTTGATTAATTGATTGATTGATTGATCAGTTAGTTGATTAATTGATTGATTGATTGATGATTGATTGGTTGATTGATTGATGGGTTAGTTGATTGATTGATCAGTTAGTTGATTAATTGATTGATTGATCAGTTAGTTGATTAATTGATTGATTGATCAGTTAGTTGATTAATTGATCAGTTAGTTGATTGATTGGTTGATTGATTGATGGGTTAGTTGATTGACTGGTTGATTGATTGATCAGTTAGTTGATTAATTGATCAGTTAGTTGATTGATTGGTTGATTGATTGATGGGTTAGTTGATTGATTGATTGATCAGTTAGTTGATTAATTGATTGATTGATTGAGGCTACATTACCTGATCTGAGTCAACGATTCTGGCTGCTCTCACCACTCCGTCATCCTCCATGTATTCCTCTTCATCCTTCATCGAGAGAAAAGGGGAATATGTTACACTCTGTGGGGAAGTTCGAAATGAACTTGAATGTGAAGTATGTACTTATTATCTTTCCACACACACACACACACGCACACACACACACACGCACACACGCACACACACACACACACGCACACACGCACACACACACACACACACACACACACGCACACGCACACGCACACACAATAACTTTTTTATCATTCTCGGCCACCATAATGCACTGGCGACCCAGGAACTCTTCATCATCATCAGATACCATTATGTTGTGCATCTCCAGACCCAACTTGAGATCCAGCCTGTAGGAGATGGAGGAATACGGGGATGAATATCTGGCCACTGGGAAACAGGTGAGATCTCAGGGATGAGGTTGTTACGGGTAGTAAATTCACTTACATAGACTTTTCAACAAGACACTGTCTTTTCTCTGTGGGAAAAACAGGCAACAGGGTTAGAGAGACAAACTGAAAAGAGAGAGGAGAGAGAGAGACAGAAAAGAGTGAGGTGAGAGAGAGACAGAGACACAAACTGAAAAGAGAGAGAGAGGAGTGAGAGACAATCTGAAAGAGAGAGAGGAGTGTGAGAGACAGAGAGACAAACTGAAAAGAGTGAGGAGAGAGAGAGACAGAGAGACAGAGAGACAAACTGAAAAGAGAGAGAGGAGTGAGAGACAAACTGAAAGAGAGAGGGGTGTGAGAGACAGAGAGACAAACTGAAAAGAATGAGGAGAGAGAGAGACAGAGAGACAAACTGAAAAGAGAGAGAGAGGAGTGAGAGACAAACTGAAAAGAGAGAGGAGAGAGAGGGACAGAGAGACAAACTGAAAAGAGAGAGGAGAGAGAGAGAGACAGAGAGACAAACTGAAAAGAGAGAGGAGAGAGAGGGACAGAGATGCAAACTGAAAAGAGAGAGGAGGGAGAGAGACATAGAGACAAACTGAAAAGAGAGAGGAGAGAGAGACAGAGAGACAAACTGAAAAGAGAGAGGAGAGAGAGGGACAGAGAGACAAACTGAAAAGAGAGAGACAGAGATGCAAACTGAAAAGAGAGAAAGAGGAGTGAGAGACAAACTGAAAAGAGAGAGAGAGGAGTGAGAGACAGACTGAAAAGAGAGAGAGAGGAGTGAGAGACAAACTGAAAGAGAGAGAGGAGTGTGAGAGACAGAGAGACAAACTGAAAGAGAGAGAGACAGAGAGACAAACTGAAAGAGAGAGAGGAGTGTGAGAGACAAACTGAAAAGAGAGAGAGACAGCGAGTCAAACTGAAAAGAGAGAGAGAGGAGTGTGAGAGACAAACTGAAAAGAGAGAGAGACAGAGACAAACTGAAAGAGAGAGAGGAGTGTGAGAGACAAACTGAAAAGAGAGAGAGACAGAGAGACAAACTGAAAAGAGAGAGAGACAGAGAGACAAACTGAAGAGAGACAGAGACACAAACTGAAAAGAGAGAGAGACAGAGAGACAAACTGAAAAGAGAAATAGGAGCCAGACAGAGAGACAAACTGGAAAGAGAGAGGGGAGCGAGAGAGACGAGAGAGACAGAGAGACAAACTGAAAAGAGAGAGAGGAGCGAGAGAGACGAGAGAGACAGAGAGACAAACTGAAAAGAGAGAGAGGAGCGAGAGAGACGAGAGAGACAGAGAGACAAACTGAAAAGAGAGAGAGGAGCGAGAGGAGCGAGAGAGACAGAAAGACAAACTGAAAAGAGAGAGAGGAGCGAGAGAGACGAGAGAGACAGAGAGACAAACTGAAAAGAGAGAGAGGAGCGAGAGAGACAGAGAGACAAACTAAAAAGAGTGAGGAGAGAGAGAGACAGAGAGACAAACTGAAAAGAGAGAAAGAGGAGTGAGAGACAAACTGAAAAGAGAGAGAGAGGAGTGAGAGACAGACTGAAAAGAGAGAGAGAGGAGTGAGAGACAAACTGAAAGAGAGAGAGGAGTGTGAGAGACAGAGAGACAAACTGAAAGAGAGAGAGACAGAGAGACAAACTGAAAGAGAGAGAGGAGTGTGAGAGACAAACTGAAAAGAGAGAGAGACAGCGAGTCAAACTGAAAAGAGAGAGAGGAGTGTGAGAGACAAACTGAAAAGAGAGAGAGACAGAGACAAACTGAAAGAGAGAGAGGAGTGTGAGAGACAAACTGAAAAGAGAGAGAGACAGAGAGACAAACTGAAAAGAGAGAGAGACAGAGAGACAAACTGAAGAGAGACAGAGACACAAACTGAAAAGAGAGAGAGACAGAGAGACAAACTGAAAAGAGAAATAGGAGCCAGACAGAGAGACAAACTGGAAAGAGAGAGGGGAGCGAGAGAGACGAGAGAGACAGAGAGACAAACTGAAAAGAGAGAGAGGAGCGAGAGAGACGAGAGAGACAGAGAGACAAACTGAAAAGAGAGAGAGGAGCGAGAGAGACGAGAGAGACAGAGAGACAAACTGAAAAGAGAGAGAGGAGCGAGAGGAGCGAGAGAGACAGAAAGACAAACTGAAAAGAGAGAGAGGAGCGAGAGAGACGAGAGAGACAGAGAGACAAACTGAAAAGAGAGAGAGGAGCGAGAGAGACAGAGAGACAAACTGAAAAGAGAGAGAGGAGCGAGAGAGACAGAGAGACAAACTGAAAAGAGAGAGAGGAGCGAGAGAGACAGAGAGACAAACTGAAAAGAGAGAGAGGAGCGAGAGAGACAGAGAGACAAACTGAAAAGAGAGAGAGGAGCGAGAGAGACAGAGAGACAAACTGAAAAGAGAGAGAGGAGCGAGAGAGACGAGAGAGACAGAGAGACAAACTGAAAATAGAGAGAGGAGCGAGGGAGACAGAGAGACAAACTGAAAAGAGAGAGAGGAGCGAGAGAGACGAGAGAGACAGAGAGACAAACTGAAAAGAGAGAGAGGAGCGAGAGAGACAGAGAGACAAACTGAAAAGAGAGAGAGGAGCAAGAGAGACGAGAGAGACAGAGAGACAAACTGAAAAGAGAGAGGAGAGAGAGAGACAGAAAAGAGTGAGGTGAGAGAGAGAGAGGAGCGAGAGAGACAGAGAGACAAACTGAAAAGAGAGAGAGGAGCAAGAGAGACGAGAGAGACAGAGAGACAAACTGAAAAGAGAGAGAGGAGCGAGAGAGACAGAGAGACAAACTGAAAAGAGAGAGAGGAGCAAGAGAGACGAGAGAGACAGAGACACAAACTGAAAAGAGAGAGAGAGGAGTGAGAGACAAACTGAAAAGAGAGAGGAGAGAGAGGGACAGAGAGACAAACTGAAAAGAGAGAGGAGAGAGAGAGAGACAGAGAGACAAACTGAAAAGAGAGAGGAGAGAGAGGGACAGAGAGACAAACTGAAAAGAGAGAGACAGAGATGCAAACTGAAAAGAGAGAGGAGGGAGAGAGACAGAGAGACAAACTGAAAAGAGAGAGGAGAGAGAGAGACAGAGAGACAAACTGAAAAGAGAGAGGAGAGAGAGGGACAGAGAGACAAACTGAAAAGAGAGAGACAGAGATGCAAACTGAAAAGAGAGAGGAGGGAGAGAGACAGAGAGACAAACTGAAAAGAGAGAGGAGAGAGAGAGAGACAGAGAGACAAACTGAAAAGAGTGAGGAGAGAGAGAGACAGAGAGACAAACTGAAAAGAGAGAAAGAGGAGTGTGAGACAAACTGAAAAGAGAGAGAGAGGAGTGAGAGACAAACTGAAAAGAGAGAGAGAGGAGTGAGAGACAAACTGAAAGAGAGAGAGGAGTGTGAGAGACAGAGAGACAAACTGAAAGAGAGAGAGACAGAGAGACAAACTGAAAGAGAGAGAGGAGTGTGAGAGACAAACTGAAAAGAGAGAGAGACAGCGAGTCAAACTGAAAAGAGAGAGAGAGGAGTGTGAGAGACAAACTGAAAAGAGAGAGAGACAGAGACAAACTGAAAGAGAGAGAGGAGTGTGAGAGACAAACTGAAAAGAGAGAGAGACAGAGAGACAAACTGAAAAGAGAGAGAGACAGAGAGACAAACTGAAAAGAGAGAGACAAAGAGACAAACTGAAAAGAGAGAGACAGAGACACAAACTGAAAAGAGAGAGAGACAGAGAGACAAACTGAAAAGAGAAATAGGAGCGAGACAGAGAGACAAACTGGAAAGAGAGAGGGGAGCGAGAGAGACGAGAGAGACAGAGAGACAAACTGAAAAGAGAGAGAGGAGCGAGAGAGACGAGAGAGACAGAGAGACAAACTGAAAAGAGAGAGAGGAGCGAGAGAGACGAGAGAGACAGAGAGACAAACTGAAAAGAGAGAGAGGAGCGAGAGGAGCGAGAGAGACAGAAAGACAAACTGAAAAGAGAGAGAGGAGCGAGAGAGACGAGAGAGACAGAGAGACAGACTGAAAAGAGAGAGAGGAGCGAGAGAGACAGAGAGACAAACTGAAAAGAGAGAGAGGAGCGAGAGAGACGAGAGAGACAGAGAGACAAACTGAAAAGAGAGAGAGGAGCGAGAGAGACGAGAGAGACAGAGAGACAGACTGAAAAGAGAGAGAGGAGCGAGAGAGACAGAGAGACAAACTGAAAAGAGAGAGAGGAGCGAGAGAGACGAGAGAGACAGAGAGACAAACTGAAAAGAGAGAGAGGAGCGAGAGAGACGAGAGAGACAGAGATACAAACTGAAAAGAGAGAGAGGAGCGAGAGAGACGAGAGAGACAGAAAGACAAACTGAAAAGAGAGAGAGGAGCGAGAGAGACAAGAGAGACAGAGAGACAAACTGAAAAGAGAGAGAGGAGCGAGAGAGACAGAGAGACAAACTGAAAAGAGAGAGGAGCGAGAGACGAGAGAGACAGAAAGACAAACTGAAAAGAGAGAGAGGAGCGAGAGAGAGAGACGAGAGAGACAAACTGAAAAGAGAGAGAGGAGCGAGAGAGAGAGACGAGAGAGACAAACTGAAAAGAGAGAGAGGAGCGAGAGAGACGAGAGAGACAGAGAGACAAACTGAAAAGAGAGAGAGGAGCGAGAGAGACGAGAGAGACAGAGAGACAAACTGAAAAGAGAGAGAGGAGCGAGAGAGACGAGAGAGACAGAAAGACAAACTGAAAAGAGAGAGAGGAGCGAGAGAGACGAGAGACAGAAAGACAAACTGAAAAGAGAGAGAGGAGCGAGAGAGACGAGAGAGACAGAAAGACAAACTGAAAAGAGAGAGAGGAGCGAGAGAGACGAGAGAGACAGAAAGACAAACTGAAAAGAGAGAGAGGAGCGAGAGAGACAGAGAGACAAACTGAAAAGAGAGAGAGGAGCGAGAGAGACAGAGAGACAGAGAGACAAACTGAAAAGAGAGAGAGGAGCGAGAGAGACGAGAGAGAGGAGAATAAGTAAAGTGTACACTCACGGTACAGCAGACCAATGAAACAACAGATGGTCACCAAGGTAACCAGGAAGAGGAAACAGCCGAACACAACAGCCACCACCGTGGTAGGGAGGTGGTTCAACACTGGCAGAGGAAGAAGAAGAGGTAAACAAACAAAAACAACTTCAAACATCTAAATACAGGCTTTGATTGAATTACATACAACCCATTGACCTTATGTAGAGCCATCTGTCTATAAGATTCACACACACTCAATTCCAGTCAAACAAGGACTCTCATGCCTGGGATGGAGAGGAGAGAGGAGTGAGGTTAACATTACACATTCTACCCACACAAGGACCCTCATGCATAGGATGGAGAGGAGAGGGGAGTGAGGTTAACATTACACATTCGACCCACACAAGGACCCTCATGCCTGGGATGGAGAGGAGAGAGGAGTGAGGTTAACATTACACATTCTACCCACACAAGGACTCTCATGCCTGGGATGGTCCAGTGGTCTAAGCCTCTGTGTCTGGAGCATTTGTACAATGTACCGCTGCCAGAATGGGTTTGAATCTGGCCTCTATGTACCGCTGCCAGAATGGGTTTGAATCTGGCCTCTATGTACCGCTGCCAGCATGGGTTTGAATCTGGCCTCTATGTACCGCTGCCAGAATGGGTTTGAATCTGGCCTCTATGTACCGCTGCCAGAATGGGTTTGTATCTGGCCTCTATGTACCAGTGCCAGCATGGGTTTGTATCTGGCCTCTATGTACCGCTGCCAGCATGGGTTTGTATCTGGCCTCTATGTACCAGTGCCAGCATGGGTTTGTATCTGGCCTCTATGTACCGCTGCCAGAATGGGTTTGAATCTGGCCTCTATGTACCACTGCCAGAATGGGTTTGTATCTGGCCTCTATGTACCGCTGCCAGAATGGGTTTGTATCTGGTCTCAATGTACTGCTCTTTCAGCTATCTCTCTCTATCCAATCAAAATTTATTTAAGAAAAAGCAAAGACTCATCTCAGACCAAACCTTCTTTATCGATGTACCTCGCCTCACTGCTGATCACCGTAGTGTCATCAAAGCTGTCGGACACCTCACAATGGTACGTTCCGGCACTGCTCCTCCCCACAGATAACAACAAAATGGATTGCTCCGGCTGGTTCTCCACCCAGTAGAACTCTCCACGGCCTTCTAGAACAGTTCCATTGAGGAACCAGAGGTACTGGGGAAAGGTTCCCCTCTCCACGGAACAGTAGAACCTCAGGCCCACAATGGAGAAGTTTTCTCCCACGTCGGTGTCGTAGTGCATCGTCACAGCTCCACCTACTGGAACTGGGGGGGGGGGGGGGGGGGGGGGGGGGGTAGGTATACTCAGCGACACAAATGGCACCCTATTCCCCTCATAGTGCACTACTGAGTTTCAATGTATGAGAATTTACAAGTCCAGTGGGTGATAAGTCTAGTGGGTGATAAGTCCAGTGGGTGATAAGTCCAGTGGGTGATAAGTCCAGTGGGTGATAAGTCCAGCGGGGGATAAGTCCAGCGGGTGATAAGTCTAGTGGTGATAAGTCCAGTGGGTGATAAGTCTAGTGGTGATAAGCCCAGTGGGTGATAAGTCCAGCGGGTGATAAGTCCAGCGGGTGATAAGTCTAGTGGTGATAAGTCCAGTGGTGATAAGTCTAGTGGTGATAAGCCCAGTGGGTGATAAGCCCAGTGGGTGATAAGTCCAGTGGGTGATACGTCCAGTGGGGGATACGTCCAGTGGGTGATAAGTCCAGTGGGTGATAAGTCCAGTGGTTATAAGTCTAGTGGGTGATAAGTCCAGTGGGTGATAAGTCTAGTGGTGATAAGCCCAGTGGTGATAAGTCCAGTGGGTGATAAGTCCAGTGGGTGATACGTCCAGTGGGGGATACGTCCAGTGGGTGATAAGTCCAGTGGGTGATAAGTCCAGTGGTGATAAGTCTAGTGGGTGATAAGTCCAGTGGGTGATAAGTCCAGTTGGGGAAAAGTCCAGTGGGGGATAAGTCCAGTGGGGGATAAGTCCAGTGGGTGATAAGTCCAGTGGGTGATAAGTCTAGTGGTGATAAGTCCAGTGGGTGATAAGTCCAGTGGGTGATAAGTCCAGTGGTGATAAGTCCAGTGGGTGATAAGTCCAGTGGGTGATAAGTCCAGTGGGTGATACGTCTAGTGGGTGATAAGTCCAGTGGGTGATAAGTCTAGTGGGTGATAAGTCCAGTGGGTGATAAGTCTAGTGGTGATAAGTCCAGTGTGTGATAAGTCTAGTGGTGATAAGTCCAGTGGGTGATAAGTCCAGTGGTGATAAGTCTAGTGGTGATAAGTCCAGTGGTGATAAGTCCAGTGGTGATAAGTCTAGTGGTGATAAGTCCAGTGGGTGATAAGTCCAGTGGGTTATAAGTCCAGTGGTGATAAGTCTAGTGGTGATAAGTCCAGTGGGTGATAAGTCCAGTGGGTTATAATTCCAGTGGTGATAAGTCTAGTGGTGATAAGTCCAGTGGGTGATAAGTCCAGTGGGTGATAAGTCCAGTTGGGGATAAGTCCAGTGGGGGATAAGTCCAGTGGGGGATAAGTCCAGTGGGTGATAAGTCCAGTGGGTGATAAGTCTAGTGGTGATAAGTCCAGTGGGTGATAAGTCCAGTGGGTGATAAGTCCAGTGGTGATAAGTCCAGTGGGTGATAAGTCCAGTGGGTGATAAGTCCAGTGGGTGATACGTCTAGTGGGTGATAAGTCCAGTGGGTGATAAGTCTAGTGGGTGATAAGTCCAGTGGGTGATAAGTCTAGTGGTGATAAGTCCAGTGTGTGATAAGTCTAGTGGTGATAAGTCCAGTGGGTGATAAGTCCAGTGGTGATAAGTCTAGTGGTGATAAGTCCAGTGGTGATAAGCCCAGTGGTGATAAGTCTAGTGGTGATAAGTCCAGTGGGTGATAAGTCCAGTGGGTGATAAGTCTAGTGGTGATAAGTCCAGTGGGTGATAAGTCCAGTGGGTGATACGTCTAGTGGGTGATAAGTCCAGTGGGTGATAAGTCCAGTGGGTGATAAGTCCAGTGGGTGATAAGTCCAGTGGGTGATACGTCTAGTGGGTGATAAGTCCAGTGGTGATAAGTCTAGTGGGTGATAAGTCCAGTGGGTGATAAGTCCAGTGGGTGATAAGTCCAGTGGTGATAAGTCCAGTGGGTGATAAGTCCAGTGGTGATAAGTCTAGTGGTGATAAGTCCAGTGGGTGATAAGTCCAGTGGTGATAAGTCTAGTGGTGATAAGTCCAGTGGGTGATAAGTCCAGTGGGTGATAAGTCCAGTGGTGATAAGTCTAGTGGTGATAAGTCCAGTGGGTGATAAGTCCAGTGGGTGATAAGTCCAGTGGGTCTTGAGTGCTGAGAACAGAACTATAGGTCAAATAATTTGCTTGAAACAGACTGTCGGACAAAGAGACAGACAGACAGCGAGACAGACAGACTTACCAACGTGCATGGCCGTCCACTGACCGTACACCACCCTGTCTCCGTTCTGCGCCTGACACTGTAGAAAGCCCATGTGGAGATCTAGAACCACTGGAATAGAGAACGTGGCGAATCGCTCGTCAACCGTCTCCGTGCTAATGAACTCTGACCTGGTGTAGAGGGAGAAGGTGATGGGCGGAGTCCCATTGAGTGATTGACACGTGACGAGGGCAAAGTAGGTCCCGCCTCTTCCCTTCAGGACCAGGAAGAGGAGGTCTGGTTCAGACACCAGCTCTGAAAGAGAGGAGAGGATGGATGGAGAGAGTTTTGAACAAGATATCCTCTGAATACAGGGTTTGATTGAATACAACCCACTGACTTCACTTCACTATGAACATGTGACAGACTTATGACAGAATCCATTTCAGCTGTCAGGAGCTTTGAGAAATACGCAGTGTGGAGTTTTCCTGACCGCTGGACCTGACCAGGGAAAACTCCTGCCCTAGACAAGAGAGATAGGGCAACTTGAAGGAAAACAACCCCCTTCAGGGAAACGCCTCTTTTCTAACAGAAAAAAATACAGTTTGGTAAGACTTAGATATGTGCATACTGGCTATCATTTTACATTTCAGCAGACACTCTTATCCAGAGCAACTAACAGGAGCATTTAGGGTTAAGTGCCTTGCTCAAGGGCACAGACAGCTTTTTGACCCAGTCGGCTCAGAGATTCAAACCAGCGACCTTTCAGTTACTGGCCCAAAACTCTAACCACTAGGCTACCTTACCTGCCTCCTTTACACTCTAACCACTAGGCTACCTGCCTCCTCTACACTCTAACCACTAGGCTACCTGCCTCCTCTACACTCTAACCACTAGGCTACCTGCCTCCTCTACACTCTAACCACTAGGCTACCTGCCTCCTCTACACTCTAACCACTAGGCTACCTGCCTCCTCTACACTCTAACCACTAGGCTACCTGCCGCCTCTACACTCTAACCACTAGGCTACCTGCCGCCTCTACACTCTAACCACTAGGCTACCTGCCGCCTCTACACTCTAACCACTAGGCTACCTGCCTCCTCTACACTCTAACCACTAGGCTACCTGCCTCCTCTACACTCTAACCACTAGGCTACCTGCCTCCTCTACACTCTAACCACTAGGCTACCTGCCTCCTCTACACTCTAACCACTAGGCTACCTGCCTCCTCTACACTCTAACCACTAGGCTGCCTGCCTCCTCTACACTCTAACCACTAGGCTACCTGCCGCCTCTACACTCTAACCACTAGGCTACCTGCCTCCTCTACACTCTAACCACTAGGCTACCTGCCTCCTCTACACTCTAACCACTAGGCTACCTGCCTCCTCTACACTCTAACCACTAGGCTACCTGCCTCCTCTACACTCTAACCACTAGGCTACCTGCCTCCTCTACACTCTAACCACTAGGCTACCTGCCTCCTCTACACGCTAACCACTAGGCTACCTGCCTCCTCTACACTCTAACCACTAGGCTACCTGCCTCCTCTACACTCTAACCACTAGGCTACCTGCCTCCTCTACACTCTAACCACTAGGCTACCTGCCTCCTCTACACTCTAACCACTAGGCTACCTGCCTCCTCTACACTCTAACCACTAGACTACCTGCCTCCTCTACACTCTAACCACTAGGCTACCTGCCTCCTCTATACTCTAACCACTAGGCTACCTGCCTCCTCTACACTCTAACCACTAGGCTACCTGCCGCCTCTACACTCTAACCACTAGGCTACCTGCCTCCTCTACACTCTAACCAGTAGGCTACCTGCCTCCTCTACACTCTAACCACTAGGCTACCTGCCTCCTCTACACTCTAACCAGTAGGCTACCTGCCTCCTCTACACTCTAACCACTAGGCTACCTGCATCCTCTACACTCTAACCACTAGGCTACCTGCCTCCTCTACACTCTAACCACTAGGCTACCTGCCTCCTCTACACTCTAACCACTAGGCTACCTGCCTCCTCTACACGCTAACCACTAGGCTACCTGCCTCCTCTACACTCTAACCACTAGGCTACCTGCCGCCTCTACACTCTAACCACTAGGCTACCTGCCTCCTCTACACTCTAACCACTAGGCTACCTGCCTCCTCTACACTCTAACCACTAGGCTACCTGCCTCCTCTACACTCTAACCACTAGACTACCTGCCTCCTCTACACTCTAACCAGTAGGCTACCTGCCTCCTCTACACTCTAACCACTAGGCTACCTGCCTCCTCTACACTCTAACCACTAGGCTACCTGCCGCCTCTACACTCTAACCACTAGGCTACCTGCCTCCTCTACACTCTAACCAGTAGGCTACCTGCCTCCTCTACACTCTAACCACTAGGCTACCTGCCTCCTCTACACTCTAACCACTAGGCTACCTGCCTCCTCTACACTCTAACCACTAGGCTACCTGCCTCCTCTACACTCTAACCAGTAGGCTACCTGCCTCCTCTACACTCTAACCACTAGGCTACCTGCCTCCTCTACACTCTAACCACTAGGCTACCTGCCTCCTCTACACTCTAACCACTAGGCTACCTGCCTCCTCTACACTCTAACCAGTAGGCTACCTGCCTCCTCTACACTCTAACCACTAGGCTACCTGCCTCCTCTACACTCTAACCACTAGGCTACCTGCCTCTATACTTAGGTAAACACATTCTGAAGGGAAATAACATCCCTTGTTGATGTCATAGGATCCTTCCTTAACCCATAGGAAGGCTAATTCAAAATGGTGAAATCCCTCTATGTTGCTGCCCATGTTAAAACGTTTTTTTTTTGTGGCACTAGAGCCCCCTATCTCTATGAGTACACCTTAGGTACAGATTTAGGATCAGCTTCCCCTCCCCCAAGCCTTAAGCATTAGTGCGGAAAATGCTAAACTGACTCAAGATCAGCATCTAGGGGCAACTTCACCCTCCTCCATAATTACGTGATACAAATTGACCCCCTGACCTCTGACCTTTGACCTTGATGACCTTGGCAGTGCTCCTGGAGGAGTAGACCTTGGTGATGTTGAGTTGGTTGGTAGCAACACAGGTGTACTCCCCGCTGTCCTGGGGCACCATCCTGTAGTAGTGCATACAAATACAGATACTGTCAACACTATTTCCAGTGAGTTTTCACATATAAGAAGCTAAATAAAACAACATTGACAAAGATCTATGTGACTGGAGTGGTGTATTTGTCAATAAATGTATCAGTTATCTTCAGTTGTTTGCGTATCCAATGCACCCCTGATCTAAGATGCATCTTCAGGTGGGCACAAATGAACCTCTGAAAGACAAACACAAGACAGACAGACCAGACAAGACCAGTAATAACAGACCATCCACAATACAGTACCTGTAGATGAAGAGTTGTTCCTGTGTCTGATTGTGTAAAGGAGACAGGGGGAGGGGATTCCCATCCACCAGCCACTGGTAGGAGACGTGGTTCCCTTTGGCGATGTTACAACGCAGGGACAGTGGCTTCCCTTCGTAGAACTCCACAGACCCTGATTGGACTACAACCTGTGCACCGTTGACTGGGTCTGTGGGAGAACACATACAACCATGCAGTAGAACCATTCTCAGCACCATAGAATCTGATAATGTTGTGTTCTAATTCTAGGAGGGCATTTTAGATCTGTGAAAACATTTTAGTTCTATTAAGACATTGTAATTGTATAAAGACATTCAAATTCTATGAGTACATTCTAGTTCTATGAGTACATTCTAGTTCTATGAGTACATTCTAGTTCTATGAGTACATTCTAGTTCTATGAGTACATTCTAGTTCTATGAGGAAATTGTAGTTCTATGAAGACATTGTAAACTCAGCAAAAAAAGAAATGTCATCTCTGTCAACTGCGTTAATTTTCAGCAAACTAAACATGTAAATATTTGTATGAACATAAGGTTCAACAACTGAGACATAAACTGAACAAGTTCCACAGACATGTGAATAACAGAAATGGAATAATGTGTCCCTGAACGAAATGGGGGTCAAAATCAAAAGTAGCAGTCAGTATCTGGTGTGGCCACCAGCTGCATTAAGTACTGCAGTGCATCTCTTCCTCATGGGCTGCACCAGATTTTCCAGGTCTTGCTGTGAGATGTTACCCCACTCTTCCACCAAGGCACCTGCAAGTTCCCGGACATTTCTGGGGGGAACGGCCCTAGCCCTCACCCTCCGATCCAACAGGTCCCAGACGTGCTCAATGGGATTGAGATCCGGGCTCTTCGCTGGCCATGGCAGAACACTGACATTCCTGTCTTGCAGGAAATCACGCACAGAACGAGCAGTATTGCTGGTGGCATTGTCATGCTGGAGGGTCATGTCAGGATGAGCCTGCAGGAAGGGTACCACATGAGGGAGGAGGATGTCTTCCCTGTAACGCACAGCTTTGAGATTGCCTGCAATGAAAACAAGCTCAGTTCGATGATGCTGTGACACACCGCCCCAGACCATGACAGACCCTCCACCTCCAAATCGATCCCGCTCCAGAGTATAGGCCTCGGTGTAACGCTCATTCCTTCGACAATAAACACGAATCCGACGATCGCCCCTGGTGAGACAAAACCGCGACTCGTCAGTGAAGAGCACTTTTTGCCAGTCCTGTTTGGTCCAGCGACGGTGGGTTTGTGCCCATAGGTGATGTTGTTGTCGGTGATGTCTGGTGAGGACCTGTCTTACAACAGGCCTACAAGACCTCAGTCCAGCCTCTCTCAGCCTATTGAGGACAGTCTGTGGTCTAGAGTATTTTTCCCTCTGGTTGCACATGTGACATGCTGGCGGAAATTCTGTCTGTTAAAGTCCCTGGCCGCTAGGAGTGCCACTTCTGGATGAGCATTTTCTTCTTTCCTTATGGCCTTATACAGCTCGCTGAGTGGCCTTATACAGCTCACTGAGTGGCCTTATACAGCTCACTGAGTGGCCTTATACAGCTCACTGAGTGGCCTTATACAGCTCGCTGAGTGGCCTTATACAGCTCGCTGAGTGGCCTTATACAGCTCACTGAGTGGCCTTATACAGCTCACTGAGTGGACTTATACAGCTCACTGAGTGGCCTTATACAGCTCACTGAGTGGACTTATACAGCTCACTGAGTGGCCTTATACAGCTCACTGAGTGGCCTTATACAGCTCGCTGAGTGGCCTTATACAGCTCACTGAGTGGCCTTATACAGCTCGCTGAGTGGCCTTATACAGCTCACTGAGTGGACTTATACAGCTCACTGAGTGGACTTATACAGCTCACTGAGTGGCCTTATACAGCTCACTGAGTGGCCTTATACAGCTCACTGAGTGGACTTATACAGCTCACTGAGTGGCCTTATACAGCTCACTGAGTGGCCTTATACAGCTCACTGAGTGGACTTATACAGCTCGCTGAGTGGCCTTATACAGCTCACTGAGTGGCCTTATACAGCTCACTGAGTGGCCTTATACAGCTCGCTGAGTGGCCTTATACAGCTCACTGAGTGGACTTATACAGCTCACTGAGTGGCCTTATACAGCTCACTGAGTGGACTTATACAGCTCGCTGAGTGGACTTATACAGCTCGCTGAGTGGCCTTATACAGCTCGCTGAGTGGCCTTATACAGCTCACTGAGTGGCCTTATACAGCTCGCTGAGTGGCCTTATACAGCTCACTGAGTGGACTTATACAGCTCACTGAGTGGACTTATACAGCTCACTGAGTGGCCTTATACAGCTCACTGAGTGGCCTTATACAGCTCGCTGAGTGGCCTTATACAGCTCACTGAGTGGACTTATACAGCTCGCTGAGTGGACTTATACAGCTCGCTGAGTGGCCTTATACAGCTCACTGAGTGGACTTATACAGCTCACTGAGTGGCCTTATACAGCTCGCTGAGTGGCCTTATACAGCTCACTGAGTGGCCTTATACAGCTCACTGAGTGGACTTATACAGCTCGCTGAGTGGACTTATACAGCTCGCTGAGTGGCCTTATACAGCTCACTGAGTGGCCTTATACAGCTCACTGAGTGGACTTATACAGCTCGCTGAGTGGCCTTATACAGCTCGCTGAGTGGCCTTATACAGCTCACTGAGTGGACTTATACAGCTCGCTGAGTGGCCTTATACAGCTCACTGAGTGGCCTTATACAGCTCGCTGAGTGGCCTTATACAGCTTGCTGAGTGGCCTTATACAGCTCGCTGAGTGGCCTTATACAGCTCGCTGAGTGGCCTTATACAGCTCGCTGAGTGGCCTTATACAGCTCGCTGAGTGGACTTATACAGCTCGCTGAGTGGCCTTATACAGCTCGCTGAGTGGACTTATACAGCTCGCTGAGTGGCCTTATACAGCTCGCTGAGTGGCCTTATACAGCTCGCTGAGTGGCCTTATACAGCTCGCTGAGTGGACTTATACAGCTCGCTGAGTGGCCTTATACAGCTCGCTGAGTGGCCTTATACAGCTCGCTGAGTGGCCTTATACAGCTCGCTGAGTGGCCTTATACAGCTCGCTGAGTGGACTTATACAGCTCGCTGAGTGGCCTTATACAGCTCGCTGAGTGGACTTATACAGCTCGCTGAGTGACCTTATACAGCTCGCTGAGTGGCCTTATACAGCTCGCTGAGTGGACTTATACAGCTCGCTGAGTGACCTTATACAGCTCGTTGAGTGGCCTTATACAGCTCGCTGAGTGGCCTTATACAGCTCGCTGAGTGACCTTATACAGCTCGCTGAGTGGCCTTATACAGCGCGCTGAGTGGACTTATACAGCTCACTGAGTGGACTTATACAGCGCGCTGAGTGGACTTATACAGCTCACTGAGTGGCCTTATACAGCTCGCTGAGTGGACTTATACAGCTCGCTGAGTGGCCTTATACAGCTCGTTGAGTGGCCTTATACAGCTCGTTGAGTGGACTTATACAGCTCGCTGAGTGGACTTATACAGCTCGCTGAGTGACCTTATACAGCTCGCTGAGTGGACTTATACAGCTCGTTGAGTGACCTTATACAGCTCGTTGAGTGACCTTATACAGCTCGCTGAGTGCGGTCTTAGTGCCGGCGTCAGTTTGTGGTGGTAAATAGACGTCTACGAAAAATATAGCTGAAAACTCTCTTGGTAGATGGTGTGGTCTACAGTGTATCATGAGGTACTCTACTTCAGCAATACATTGAGGTTACCTTAATATTATACATCGCACCCCAGCTGTTATTGACAAATAGACACACACCTCCACCCCTCGTCTTACTGGACGTAGCTGTTCTGTCCTGCCGACGCGCCGAAGACCAAGACAACTGTATATTATCCGTGTCGTCATTCTTAATGAAACGTAAGATATTACAGTTTTTAATGTCCCATTGGTAGGATAGTCTCAAACGGAGCTTTTCCAGTTTATTCTCCAGTGATTGCACGTTGGCTAATAGAACAGATGGTAGAGGCGGGTCACCAACAAATTCTCTGATCGGACCCTGATCTCCGCCCCCTGTATTTCCTTATTTTCTTCCTGCGAATGAAGGGGATTTGAGCCTTGTCTGGGAGAAACATTATATCTTTCACTCCAGACTCATTAAAGAAAATAATCTTTGTCCAGTTTGAGGTCACTGTTCTTATAGTCACCGTTCTTATAGTCACTGTTCTTATAGTCACTGTTCTTATAGTCACTGTTCTTATAGTCACTGTTCTTATAGTCACTGTTCTTATAGTCACCGTTCTTATAGTCACTGTTCTTATAGTCACTGTTCTTATAGTCACTGTTCTTATAATCACTGTTCTTATAGTCACTGTTCTTATAGTCACTGTTCTTATAGTCACTGTTCTTATAGTCACTGTTCGTATAGTCACCGTTCTTATAGTCACTGTTCTTATAGTCACTGTTCTTATAGTCACTGTTCTTATAGTCACTGTTCTTATAGTCACTGTTCTTATAGTCACTGTTCTTATAGTCACTGTTCTTATAGTCACTGTTCTTATTTTCCAGGAGCTTTGTCCAGTTTGAGGTCACCGTTCTTATAGTCAAGGTTCTTATTTTCCAGGAGCTATTTTTGGTCATAAGAGACAGTAGCATCAACATTATGTACAAAATAAGTTACAAACAATGCGAAAAACACACGACTGGTTAGGAGCCCGTAAAGTGGCAGCCATCCCCTCTGGCGCCATTCTTCCAGGACAAAACAAAAGTATTAATACAGGGTCTACGACTCACCGACTACTCTGAGGTGGTGTCTTTGACTGACGGTGGGTTGTATTACTGTGTTGTTCTGGACGCTGGCTACACACACCATGTAGCCCTCGTAGGAAGCAGTGATGTACAGAGGGAAATTGGCCATCTCACCAGACAGAGCACTGTAGAAGCC
>NC_048581.1:14531724-14541724 GCF_013265735.2 Oncorhynchus mykiss | reverse complement strand
GGTAGTTTGCCCCGGTGATGAGTTGTGCAGACCTCACTACCCTCTGGAGAGCCTTGCGGTTGAGGACGGTGTAGTTGCTGTACCAGGCGGTGATACAGCCCGACAGGATGCTCTCGATTGTGCATCTGTAAAAGTTTGTCAGGGTGTTGGATGACAAGCCACATTTCTTCAGCCTCCTGAGGTTAAAGAGATGCTGTTGCGCCTTCTTCACCACGCTGTCTGTGTGGGTGGACCATTTCAGTTTGTCTGTGATGTGTACGCCGAGGAACTTAAAACTTTCCACCTTCTCCACTGCTGTCCTTTCGATGTGGATAAAGGGGTGCTCCCTCTGCTGTTTCCTGAAGTCCACGATCATCTCCTTTGTTTTGTTGACGTTGAGTGAGTAGGTGCCTGTAAGACGGTCAGCGAAGTGGAGATGTTGTTTCCTACCTTCACCACCTGGGGGAGGCCCGTCAGAACGTCCAGGACCCAATTGCACAGGGGTTGAGACCCAGGGCCTCCAGCTTGATGATGAGCTTGGATGGTACTATGGTGTTGAATGCTGAGCTGTAGTCAATGAACAGCATTCTTACATAGGTATTCCTCTTGTTCAGATGGGATAGGGCAGTGTGCAGTGTGATGGCAATTGCATTGTCTGTGCACCTGTTGGGGTGGTATGCAAACTGAATTGGCTCTAGGGTGGCCGGTAAGGTGGAGGTGATATGATCCTTGACTAGTCTCTAAGCACGTCATGATGACAGAAGTGAGTGCTACGGAGCAGTAGTCATTTTATTCAGTTATCTTTGCCTTCCTGGGTACAGGAACAATGGTGGCCATCTTGAAGCATGTGGGGACAGCAGACTGGGACAGGGAGCGATTGAATATGCTCTGAGGACACATGCTCTGAGGACATATGCTCTGAGGACACATGCTCTGAGGACACATGCTCTGGGGACACATGCTCTGGGGACACATGCTCTGGGGACACATGCTCTGGGGACACATGCTCTGGGGACACATGCTCTGAGGACGTGGCTAAGGATGCCGTCTGGGCCAGCAGGGTTAACACGTTTAAATGTTTTACTCACGTCGGCCACAGAGAAGGAAAGGGGAGGCTCAGTCCTTGATAGCGGGCCTCAACGTTGGCACTGTATATCCTCAAAGCGGGCAAAGAAGGTGTTCAGTTTGTCTGGAAGCATGACGTCGGTGTCTGTGACAGAGCTGGTTTTCTTTTTGTAGTCCATGATTTCCTGTAGGCCCTGCCACATACGCCATCCATCCACGGTTTCTGGTTAGGGAAGGTTAAAACATCTCCAATGCACTTCTTTATAAACTCACTCACAGAGTCAGCGTATAGATCGATGTTGTTCTCTGAGGCTGACCGGAACATTTCCCAGTCTGCGTGATCAAACAATCTTGAAGAATGGATTCCGATTGGTCAGACCAGCGTTGAATGGTTCTAGTCACTGGTACATCCTGTTTGAGTTTCTACCTATAAGACGGTAGGAGCAAGATGGCGCCGTGGTCGGATTTGCCGAAGGAATGGCAGGGAAGGGCTTTGTATGCATCATGGAAGTTAGAGTAGCAGTGGTCGAGTGTATTACCCCCGTAAGTACTGCAATCAATATGAGTTTTGAGTTTTGTTGTAAGAGTTTTGAAGATATAACACTTCAATCTGAAAAATGGGCTGAAGTGTTTGAAAAAAATGTTATAAATAGTTTGTTGGATAAAATTACATTGAAGGATTATTTTGTGAGGAACTCGTCGGTCTGAGGTTGGGTTTATTTCATCACGTCGGTTATATTGTGATCTCAAGGGTCTGAAAAGAGAAAGAACAGTTATGATACAAAGTTGTATTTTACCAAAATATATTTCACAAAAAAGTGATATTGTCACGGTCGTCCTCCTCTTCATCTGAAGAGGAGAGGCGAAAAGGATCTGAGGACCAATACGCGGCGTGGTAAGTGTCCATGGTCAATCTTTAATAAAGAAAGTAGTGAACACTGAAAACTATACAAAACCAGTAAACAAAATAACAACCGTGAAGCTAATCATATGGACTGTGCTGAAACAAGCCATCAACATAGACAATCACCCACAAACAAACAGTGCAACCCAGGCTACCTAAGTATGATTCTCAATCAGAGACAACTAATGACACCTGCCTCTGATTGAGAACCATACTAGGCCGAAAACATAGAAATGCCCCAAAACATAGAAAAACAAACATAGACTGCCCACCCAACTCACGCCCTGACCATACTAAATAAATACAAAACAACGGAAATAGAGGTCAGAACGTGACAGATATACTTTATGGACATTTGTCAGCGGGATCTCCTTTTTCTACACTGGATTATTCTGGAGTCTAGATTCAAAATCATGCACCTAATATCAGTAGTATATTGGCCGTACTATTGCTGCATTCAAAACAACTGGGAACCCCGAAAAATACAAGGTCAAATCATGACGTCAGTGATCTTCAGGTCGGAAAGTCGGAGCACAAGAAAGAGGCCAGAGTTCCCGAGATGGAATTTCGTGCTGGATGACCTTTCAAATAGACTTTTCAAATAGAGTTTTCTTCCGAGTTCCCAGTTTTTTTGAATGCAATGAAGTCGGAAGTCGGAGATTTCAGAGTTCTGAGTTCCGAGCTCTCAGTTGTTTTAAATGCATCATCAACTCTACCTGATTCTCAACGTCACTGTCAACACAGGAAGTGTCCACTTGCTTGACCCCTGACCTGGTAGTGATGTCAGACAGAGGAAGTGGATCTGGAATGATGCAGAAATGTTCGCTGAATCGTCTTTCACTGAAGGGGGAGACATTAAAGAGACAGAGAGCGAGCGAGAGAGAGACAGACAGGCAGACAGACAGAAAAAGAGAGAGAGAGAGAGAGAGAGAGAGAGAGAGAGAGAGAGAGAGACACAGACAGACAGACAGACAGACAGACAGACAGACAGATAGATAGATAAAGGGAGAGAAAGAGAGAGAGAGAGAGATGTTTGTAAGGGCAATGACACTAATCTGAGACAGCACAAGGAGGTGGAAGGGATCATAGTTGGGTTGAATTAAACTGGAGAGTTTCAAAACACTGTAGGTCAACAATAGACTAAAATAAATACAGGACTCACTTTGCTGCTCTCGCTCTCTGCTCGCTGCTTGCCACAACGTCTGAGAGAGAGGGGGAGGAAGAGAGAGAGAGAACAAAGGACTGAGAGTGACACATTTAAGAACAATGACCATATTCTGAACACACACCCACCTCGTTGGCGGTTGAGCATCCTCATCACACAGGCCACACCCCCTGCCAGGGTCAGCATGAGGAAACAGCAGAATACTATGGCCATGACCTCTATGGTTGTCGTGGAAACTTCTGTATAGACAGAGATGAGACGGGAGAGATAGGTCACCACAACCAACTCACCTGTAAAGTTTCAACCTAACTCACCTGTAAAGTTTCAACCTAACTCCCCTGTAAAGTTTCAACCTAACTCACCTGTAAAGTTTCAACATAACTCACCTGTAAAGTTTCAACCTAACTCACCTGTAAAGTTTCAACCTAACTCACCTGTCTACTCTTCAACATGCATAAAGTTAATACAGTTAAATAATTTGTTAACATTTAGGGTGCTTCCCAAATGGAACCTTATTCCCCATTTGGCGCACTACTTTTGACTATGGCCTATGGGTGACTAATTTTCCCTCATTTGGGACACATCCTAACTCACCTGTGACCTGCACAAGGACAGGTTGGCTTTCCACCCAGGCGGACGTTACGTCATAACTGTCCCTTGCCCTGCACCGATAATACCCAGAGTCCTCTAGGGTGATCTCGGTGAGGAATAGGGTGCGCCCTCCGTCCGCCATGGCATGAGAGGGGTGAGAGGAGTCTCCCTCGGAGGGGTGAAGGAGGAGGGAGCCGTTGAGGGACCAGGAGAAGAAAGGGAATGTCCCGAGGCTCAGGAGGCATTGGAGACGAGCGGCGGCCATCTTGGAATCAACCCTGTAAAGGTACTCCACATCCACCTTTGGTGAGCCTCCTACTGGGACTGGAGGGAGGGAGGAAGGAGAAAGAGGAAGGGATGGGAAGGGGGGAGAGAGGAATGAGAAGGAGGAAGGGATGGGAAGGGGGGAGAGAGGAATGAGAAGGAGGGATGGGAAGGGGGGAGGGAGAGAGGAATGAGAAGGAGAAAGGGATGGGAAGGGGGGAGGGAGGAAGGAGAAGGAGGAAGGGATGGGAAGGGGGAGGGTGAGAGGAATGAGAAGGAGGAAGGGATGGGAAGGGGGAGGGTGAGAGGAATGAGAAGGAGGAAGGGATGGGAAGGGGGAGGGTGAGAGGAATGAGAAGGAGGAAGGGATGGGAAGGGGGGAGAGAGAGAGGAATGAGAAGGAGGAAGAGATGGAAAGGGGAAGAGGCGGAGGGAGGGAGGAATGAGAAGGAGGAAGGGATGGGAAGGGGGAGAGAGGAATGAGAAGGAGGAAGGGATGGGAAGGGGGAGGGAGAGAGGAATGAGAAGGAGGAAGGGATGGAAAGGGGGGAGAGAGGAATGAGAAGGAGGAAGGGATGGGAAGGGGGAGAGAGAGAGGAATGAGAATGAGGAAGAGATGGGAAGGGGAAGAGGCGGAGGGAGGGAGGGAGGGAGGGAGGGAGGGAGGGAGGGAGGGAGGGAGGGAGGGAGGGAGGGAGGGAGGAAGGAAGGAAGGAATGCGAAGGAGGAAGTGATGGGAAGGGGGAGCGCAAGGGAGGGATGGCCACAGTCAACACTCATACAGCTATCATGACATAAAAACAGTCAACATTCATACAGCTATCATGACATAAACACAGTCAACACTCATACAGCTATCATGACAAAAACACAGTCAATACTCATACAGCTATCATGACATAAACACAGTCAATACTCACACAGCTATCATGACATAAACACAGTCAACACTCATATAGCTATCATGGCATAAAAGCACTAAACATTCATACAGCTATTATGACATAAACACAGTCAACACTCATACAGCTATCATGACATAAAAACAGTCAACATTCATACAGCTAACATGACATGAACACAGTCAACACTCATACAGCTATCATGACATAAACACAGTCAATATTCATACAGCTATCATGACATAAACACAGTCAACACTCATACAGCTATCATGACATAAAAACAGTCAATATTCATACAGCTATCATGACATAAACACAGTCAATACTCATACAGCTATCATGACATAAACACAGTCAACATTCATACAGCTATCATGACATAAACACAGTCAATACTCATACAGCTATCATGACATAAATACAGTCAACACTCATACAGCTATCATGACATAAACACAGTCAATACTCATACAGCTATCATGACATAAACACAATCAAAACTCATACAGCTATCATGACATAAACACAGTCAATATTCATACAGCTATCATGACATAAACACAGTCAACATTCATACAGCTATCATGACATAAACACAGTCAACACTCATACAGCTATCATGACATAAACACAGTCAACACTCATACAGCTATCATGACATAAACACAGTCAACACTCATACAGCTATCATGACATAAACACAGTCAACACTCATACAGCTATCATGACATAAACACAGTCAACACTCATACAGCTATCATGACATAAACACAGTCAACACTCATACAGCTATCATGACATAAACACAGTCAACACTCATACAGCTATCATGACATAAACACATGCAGGAAACACATAGAATACTACAATACACACACACACATAGGTTTAGCCCGTACCCACTACCAGAGTCAGGGGTCTGCTGGTCAGTCTCTGTGCATCACTCTCCACTGTACACCGCACCGTGCCCATGTCACGCCCGGGAACCATGGCAACGGGGAACCAGGCAACCAGCGACTCCGTTGCCACGTCGGAACCCACCTCCTTGTCGTCAAGGAAGAGGTAGAAGGTCACGGGAGGGGTTCCCCTTGATGACATGCAGGTCACATTGCCGCGGTAACTCGAACCCTCTTTGGAGATGGTGAAGGATATTTGGGGTATGGAGAGATAGGCTGAGGGAGAGAGAGATAAAGAGAGAGAGAGAGAGAGAGAGAGAGAGAGAGAGAGAGAGAGAGAGAGAGAGAGAGAGAGAGAGAGAGTGTTGGGCAGAGAGAAAGGAAGAGTGATCGCCATTCCCAAGGTCCAGTATGGTTGTGGTTGTGACTTAACCTTCGACTTTTAACCTCTGCAGTTGTACCTTTGACCCTGACCGTGACCTCTCTGCTGCTGGAGAACCTGCTGTTGGTCTGCATCCTGGTCCCGGCAATGCACGAATAATTCCCAGCATGCTTTGCTGTGACCTTCTCCACCACCAGCGTGTTTCCCACCGGCCAGAGCAGAAGCGGGGTCAAAGGTGAGGTTGGAGATGATGTCACTTCCTGTCTGTTGTAGAACCAGGTGTAGGAGAGGTGGGAGCCCTTGGTGACATCACAGGTGAGAGTGAGCCGCAACCCCTCGTAGAGAATGGGAGGATCAGGGTCAGAGGTCACCATAGTGCCTGAGACAGGGACTGAGGTGGGGTGGAGGAGAGGAGGATGGAGGAGAGGAGGATGGAGGAGAGGAGGATGGACGAAGGGGATGGGTGAAAGCATTTAGCTGTGAAATGATCGATTCCACTGAAACAGCTCTACCACCCACACACACACACACACACACACACACACACACACACACACACACACACACACACACACACACACACACACACACCCTTCTACTCACTCACTACTTGCAGGCGGACTGTTCCACTGAGGCCCATGTTTCCACCTGCCGTCACCCTGCAGTGGTACGATCCTTCTGACGTCACAGAGATCTTCAGGAAGAACGTAGCCGATTGGTCGTCTTGGAGGTCGTTGCTCGTGGCGACCAGGTGGTTGCCGTCCTTCAGGAGCTCGTATGTGTTTGGTGGAGGAGACCCAGGTGATCTACATTGGAACACTACCTTGGAGTTCAGGTAGGCCTTGTCTGGACCAATCAGAATAGGGCTAGGGAGAGATGAACCACCTGCAGAGAGGGAGTAGGTTGAAGTAGTCTCAAGATGCTGATCTCGGGTCAGTTTTGCATTTCCTTAATGGCTGAGGTCAGGGTCGGGGAAGCAGATCCTAGATCTGTACCTAAAGGAAACTTCAGCCCAGAGCTCAGAAACATGGTTTTACATTTGTTTAGGTTCTTTAGAAGATTGCTGTCAAGCAGTTGGAGAGTTTAGTGTGGCTGTGAAACTCAAAACTGGACATTTTCTCATTGAACCATATGGAGGATATAATAGACTGTGATAAGAGTCATGTGTGAGAGTCATGTGTGAGAGTCATGTGTGAGAGTCATGTGTGAGAGTCATGTGTGAGAGTCATGTGTGAGAGTCATGTGTGAGAGTCATGTGTGAGAGTCATGTGTGAGAGTCATGTGTGAGAGTCATGTGTGAGAGTCATGTGTGAGAGTCATGTGTGAGAGTCATGTGTGAGAGTCATGTGTGAGATGCACCTTTTAATTGAATGTAACTGGAAAACAGAAAACAGGAACAATATGAATACATACCCATTATGGACACTAGACAGGCCACCACTGGGAGAGAACAAACCAACAGAAATACCTTAGTACAGGACAACTTGTCAACTTTACTCTGTTAGCCTGGGTCCTAGTCTCCTTATGGCATTGCCATCATTGGCTTGACAATGACAGCAATGGAGTCGATAAGAGCCACAAGCAGATCTGGGGCCAGGGTATAACTTTGTTGAAAAAAAATGAATACACTGACTCACCTAAAACAGGCAATAAACATAATTCTCGTTTTTTCTTCATACTCAGGCTCAGTCTTCATCCGTAGCATGCTGTCTGTATAAGGGTCATGGGTGTGTGTGTGTGTGTGTGTGTGTGTCAGGGTGTTGCACGGTCCACCACATGCTAGAGGGAGATAACTTGAGTATGTGCGTCTCTCATCAAAAACTTTCAACTTTACTGTCCATCTAGACACCACTATGACTACTAACCTACTACAACTATACTGTCCATCTAGACAACACTATGACTACTAACCTACTACAACTATACTGTCCATCTAGACATCACACTATGACTACTAACCTACTACAACTATACTGTCAATCTAGACAACACTATGACTACTAACCTACTACAACTATACTGTCCATCTAGACAACACTATGACTACTACAACTATACTGTCCATCTAGACAACACTATGACTACTAACCTACTACAACTATACTGTCCATCTAGACATCACTATGACTACTAACCTACTACAACTATACTGTCCATCTAGACAACACTATGACTACTAACCTACTACAACTATACTGTCCATCTATACAACACTATGACTACTACAACTATACTGTCCATCTAGACAACACTATGACTACTACAACTATACTGTCCATCTAGACACCACTATGACTACTACAACTATACTGTCCATCTAGACAACACTATGACTACTACAACTATACTGTCCATCTAGACAACACTATGACTACTAACCTACTACAACTATACTGTCCATCTAGACATCACTATGACTACTAACCTACTACAACTATACTGTCCATCTAGACATCACTATGACTACTACAACTATACTGTCAATCTAGACATCACTATGACTACTAACCTACTACAACTATACTGTCCATCTAGACAACACTATGACTACTAACCTACTACAACTATACTGTCCATCTAGACATCACTATGACTACTAACCTACTACAACTATACTGTCCATCTAGACAACACTATGACTACTAACCTACTACAACTATACTGTCAATCTAGACAACACTATGACTACTAACCTACTACAACTATACTGTCAATCTAGACAACACTATGACTACTAACCTACTACAACTATACTGTCCATCTAGACATCACACTATGACTACTAACCTACTACAACTATACTGTCCATCTAGACAACACTATGACTACTAACCTACTACAACTATACTGTCCATCTAGACAACACTATGACTACTAACCTACTACAACTATACTGTCCATCTAGACAACACTATGACTACTAACCTACTACAACTATACTGTCCATCTAGACAACACTATGACTACTAACCTACTACAACTATACTGTCCATCTAGACATCACACTGTGACTACTAACCTAAACCAGGTTAAGTTATGAATGGAGGACACAAGGAACCAGGGTTCTGAGAAAACAACAACAGAACAATGAATGACGTAACAACACAGCCTTTTAATAGAAGCTCTTTTAAAACTGCGTTCATAGAAGTTCACATTTAAAAACAGTATTTGATTAAATATTTAAACAATGTATTAAAAAACCTCAAGCTGTTGCAGAAACAACATCTACTTCATAGTAAGAGCTTTTACATAAACAGTGGGGAGAACAAGTATTTGATACACTGCCGATTTTGCAGGTTTTCCTACTTACAAAGCATGTAGAGGTCTGTCATTTTTATCATAGGTACACTTCATCTGTGAGCAATAAAATGCTAATTAATTACATAAAAATCATACAATGTGATTTTCTGGATTTTTGTTTTAGATTCCGTCTCTCACAGTTGAAGTGTACCTATGATAAAAAAAATTACAGACCTCTACATGCTTTGTAAGTAGGAAAACCTGCAAAATCGGCAGTGTATCAAATACTTGTTCTCCCCACTGTATATATAAAACCATTAAACACATCAGTATTCTAACAGTACACATTAGTAGTACTCTGTCCTGTTTACAAGTACAGCCTATATAGCAACATCATCCCCGATCATACAACATACCTGAGAATGAAGCTTTTACAACTGCATCATAGCCACTAAACACATCAGTACAGTAACACAAGTTATGTAACTGACACTCTTGTTGTTCTTAATACTGTATATGACATTTAGGTACAGCCCAGAGCAATAAACCCTTAATGTTAGGGAGTGACTACTTGTTGTTCTTAATACTGTATATGACATTTAGGTACAG
>NC_048581.1:14521724-14529224 GCF_013265735.2 Oncorhynchus mykiss | reverse complement strand
GGAGGGTGATTCTAGTAGAGAGAAAGAGAAGAGAAAGAGAGGAGGGAGGTCTTACTGGCGGAGGGTGATTCTAGTAGAGAGAAACAGAAGAGAAAGAGAGGAGGGGGGTCTTACTGGTGGAGGGTGATTCTAGTAGAGAGAAACAGAAGAGAAAGAGAGGAGGGGGGTCTTACTGGTGGAGGGTGATTCTAGTAGAGAGAAACAGAAGAGAAAGAGAGGAGGGGGGTCTTACTGGTGGAGGGTGATTCTAGTAGAGAGAAAGAGAAGAGAAAGAGAGGAGGGAGGTCTTACTGGCGGAGGGTGATTCTAGTAGAGAGAAAGAGAAGAGAAAGAGAGGAGGGAGGTCTTACTGGTGGAGGTTACTTCCGAGGGTGATGACTGCCATGATGAGACCCAGTAGTAACATGAAGTGGAACAGAACTGAAGAACTGGAGGCACGGAACATTCTCTGGGCCGGAACACAGCACTGGAGAACTGTCAACTGGGAGGAGGAGAGGGAGAGAGAGGGAGAGAGAGAGGGGGAGAGAGGGGCAAGAGGGGGAGAGAGAGGGAGAGAGAGGGGGAGAGAGAGGGAGAGAGAGAGGGAGAGAGGGGGAGAGAGAGGGAGCGAGAGAGGGAGAGAGGGGGCGAGAGAGGGAGAGAGGGGGAGAGAGAGGGAGAGAGAGGGAGAGAGGGGGAGAGAGAGGGGAGAGAGAGGGAGAGAGAGAGGGAGAGAGGGGGGAGAGAGAGGGAGAGAGAGAGGGGGAGAGAGGGGCAAGAGGGGGAGAGAGAGGGAGAGAGAGAGGGAGAGAGAGGGAGAGAGAGAGGGAGAGAAAGGGGGAGAGAGAGAGAGAGGGGGAGAGAGAGGGAGAGAGAGAGAGGGGGAGAGAGAGGGAGAAAGAGGGAGAGAGTGGGAGAGAGAGGGGGAGAGAGAGGGAGAGAGGGGGAGAGAGGGAGAGGGGGAGAAAGATGGAGAGAGGGGGAGAGAGGGGGAGAGAGAGGGAGAGAGAGGGAGAGAGAGGGGTAGAGAGAGGGAGAGAGAGGGAGAAAGAGGGAGAGAGAGGGGTAGAGAGAGGGAGAAAGAGGGAGAGAGAGGGGTAGAGAGAGGGAGAGAGAGGGAGAAAGAGGGAGAGAGAGCAAGGCAGAAGTGAGCAATGAAACAGTGAGAGATGATTTGTTGAGAGAAAGAGTTATGTAAATAACAACAACACTCACCTTCTTAATGTAAAACACGGCCATGAGTTTGACTGTCTCTATAAATGGCAGCATGGGACAGTAGAACAGTCCTACCCAGGTGACCGTCTGACTGTACACCAGGTCTAGAACATTGAACGGGATCAGGAAATGCTGTTTCCCCGACAACCGCGCCAGCCAAGACGATGGGTACCTGTCCACAAACCACCTGCGAGGAGGGATGAAGGGACGACAAGATGAAGGATACTGCTAGAAAACATCCAAAACACACGTTGCATAGTTAAAGTATTGTAGCAACCCAACACCTGGCAAACTTGTCAAGAAGTTTGGATCCCTTGATGCAACAGCTAAGTTGTTGTGTTGACAGTTGCTGGACCCGGCTTCAAGTCCCAGTTGGTGGACAAACCCCCCCCCCCAAAAAATGGTCTACAGTATGAACTGATCTGAGATGATTGGACAGGTGAAAGTGCAGGTCCCACAAGTGCTCTGTTCCATTGGGCCAAATACGTTTTCAGCAGAAATATTCCTTCAGAAAGCAGAAATATGAACTTACTTTCTAGGATAGACGATGAAGAAGGTGTTGCAGAAACAGGCGAGGAAGTCGAACACTGAGAGCTTGTACATCTCTTTACCAAACTGATTCTCCCAACACTGAGGACACACAGAGTATCAAGTCCATTTACTGTCGATGAAGTCCATTTAGTGCCATAGGTCTGTCAATATGTCAATATGATCTGTAGTTGTCAACAATGGTTAGTCGTTATGACTCACTTCCTGTTGCCTGTTTTTGAAGAGGAAGAAGAGATACATCCCCAGACTGGCCAACTTCAGGAAGATACTCCTGGGAGCAGGAAGAGGAGGAGGAGCAGGATGAGGATGAGGAGGAAGAGGAGAACAAGAAGGTTGAAGAATTAAGACGATGAAGAGAGAACTTCAGTGATTATCAATATTTATGTATTGATGACGATGATGTTGATGATGAGGATGATATGATGGTACCAATAAAGATTGGACATTTATGCTCCTACCTGACAAGGGTAGCATTGACCTGGGTGGTGAGGGAGTAATCCTCGAAGGAAGAGATATGGCGGAAGACGTGAGGCAGGAAGAAGTTGACCAGGGTGATGACGATGGGAGGAAGGTAATGGAGAAGCAACCGGAGGATCAAATAGTCTCCACTCTGAGAGAGGGGGAGAGCGACGGGGAGGGGGAGGGGGAGAGAGACGGGGAGGGGGAGGGAGACGGGGAGGGGGAGGGAGACGGGGAGGGGGAGGGAGAGGGGGAGGGAGACGGGGAGGGGGAGGGAGACGGGGAGGGGGAGGGGGAGAGAGACGGGGAGGGGGAGGGAGATGGGGAGGGGGAGGGGGAGAGAGACGGGGAGGGGAGGGGGAGGGAGACGGGGAGGGGGAGGGGGAGAGAGACGGGGAGGGGGAGGGAGGGAGGGAGTAAAAAGGCTGCCAAAACAATGAACCTGATAAATTGACTAACTAATTAAATCAATAACTAACTAATACATGCACATGCACACTCACAGACACATACCCTCTCAGCCTTTGAGGCCATGGTGGCATAGTAGATGAGGCAGAAGGCTCCGCCCAGTAGAACCAGGACCAGCAAGTGGAGCAGCCCTCGCAGGGAGTAGAGGTGTGCCCACTGACCCAACGTCCTCCTGGCCTCACGCTGCTGGAACCTCTCCTCTTCTAAGTATAACTGGGGAGGGAGAGGGAGAGGGAGAGGGAGGGGGAGAGGGAGGGGGAGGGGGAGAGGGAGTGGGAAAGGGAGGGGAGAGGGAGTGGGAGAGGGGGTGGGAGAGGGAGAGGGAGAGGGAGGGGGAGAGGGAGAGGGAGAGGGAGAGGGAGAGGGAGGGGGAGAGGGAGAGGGAGAGGGAGAGGGAGTGGGAGAGGGAGAGGGAGTGGGAGAAGGAGAGGGAGTGGGAGAAGGACAGGTAGAGGGAGTGGGAGAAGGAGAGGGAGTGGGAGAAGGACAGGTAGAGGGAGGGAGGGAGGGAGGGAGGGAGGGAGGGAGGGAGGGAGGACAAAGAGAAAGGAATAGAACAGAAAGGAGAACGAGTGTTAAATATAAAGGTAAAGAAGGAGAGAGAATGAAGAGGAAGAACCTTTGTAGGTAAATTAAAGAGTTGCCAGACCATTACACAACTGAAAGAAAGAGATGGTCTGTGGGAACTCATTTTTTGAACGAGAGAGAGACAGAGGAACAGATGCAGAGCAATCATAATGGAGAGAGAGAGAGAGAGAGAGAGAGAGAGAGAGAGAGAGAGAGATGGGGAGAGAGCCAGAGCGTGGTGGTAGACGGAGAGAGAGAGACAGAGGAACGGATGCAGAGGAATCATAACGGAGAGAGAGAGAGTTAGTTAGTTGAAAAGGGCAGACAGACTTCCACGCCTAACCTTCAGTTCGTTCCTGATGAAGCTGAGTTTGAGGTCGGCGACCTCGGGGTCCTGGATACAGAAGTCCCACCCACAGAACACCTTGTAGCTCATGTGGATGTTGTAGCGGTTGCCTAGCAACCACGTGTGCTTGTAGCCTACAACCGTCCTGTTTAAAAGAGGTGATTCATTGTTATTGTTTTTAAAGCAGATACTACAACTCTGGCCAGTAACTGTCGCTCCCTGTGGACACTTCTTTAACAGCGTATCCTTAGCTACGTCCCAATAATCTCTCCTTCCTGAAGTGTGTACTTCACGCCCTACAAATGTAACAGCATTGGATTGGTTTAGGCATGCGCTAAAGCAGTGGTTCCCAAACGTTTTATAGTCCCGTACCCCTTCAAACATTCAACCTCCAGCTGTACCCCCTCTAGCACCAGGTCAGCTGTACCCCCTCTAGCACCAGGTCAGCTGTACCCCCTCTAGCACCAGGGTCAGCTGTACCCCCTCTAGCGCCAGGGTCAGCTGTACCCCCTCTAGCACCAGGGTCAGCTGTACCCCCTCTAGCACCAGGGTCAGCTGTACCCCCTCTAGCGCCAGGGTCAGCTGTACCCCCTCTAGCACCAGGTCAGCTGTACCCCCTCTAGCACCAGGGTCAGCTGTACCCCCTCTAGCACCAGGGTCAGCTGTACCCCCTCTAGCACCAGGGTCAGCTGTACCCCCTCTAGCACCAGGGTCGGCTGTACCCCCTCTAGCACCAGGGTCAGCTGTACCCCCTCTAGCACCAGGGTCAGCTGTACCCCCTCTAGCACCAGGGTCGGCTGCACCCCCTCTAGCACCAGGGTCAGCTGTACCCCCTCTAGCACCAGGGTCGGCTGTACCCCCTCTAGCACCAGGGTCAGCTGTACCCCCTCTAGCACCAGGGTCAGCTGTACCCCCTCTAGCACCAGGGTCGGCTGTACCCCCTCTAGCACCAGGGTCGGCTGTACCCCCTCTAGCACCAGGGTCAGCTGTACCCCCTCTAGCACCAGGGTCAGCTGTACCC
Source organism: Oncorhynchus mykiss (assembly GCF_013265735.2). NCBI lineage: Eukaryota > Metazoa > Chordata > Actinopteri > Salmoniformes > Salmonidae > Oncorhynchus > Oncorhynchus mykiss. Next base: position 14,524,620 of record NC_048581.1, on the reverse strand, counting down.
CCTCTAGCACCAGGGTCGGCTGTACCCCCTCTAGCACCAGGGTCGGCTGTACCCCCTCTAGCACCAGGGTCGGCGCACTCTCAAATGTTGTTTTTTGCCGTCATTGTAAGCCTGCCACACACACACTATACATTTATTAAACATAAGAATGAGTGTGAGTTTATCACAACCCGGCTGGTGGGAAGTGACAAAGAGCTCTTATTATTATCACCACAGGTTAATGAGAAGGATGTGCTTGAAAGGATGCACATATCTCTGCACTGTTGGGTTGTATTGGAGAGTCCCAGTCTCATGTTCCATACACAGTCTTTGCCTTTATTTAGTTTTTTATGCTTGTGAGGGCCGAGAATCCACTCTCACACACACTGTAGGTACGTGGGGGCAAAGGGCATCAGTGTCTTTACAACACAATTTGCCAAGGCAGGATACTCTGAGTGCAGCCCAATGCAGAAATCTGTCAGTGGCTTCTGATTAAATTCAATTTGCAATTTCGATGAGGCTCTCTTGTTCAGATATCGGTGGACTGGAGGCAGGACATGAAAGGGATAACGAATCCAGTTGTTTGTGTCGTCCGTTTCGGGAAAGTACCTGCGTAATTCCACACCCAACTCACTCAGGTGCTTCACTATATCATTTGACATTGTCCAAGCTTGAGGTCATTTACACTCAAAAGAATCATACAATGATGGAAAGACCTGTGTGTTGTCCTTGTTAATGCAGACAGAGAAGAGCTCCATCTTCTTAATCATAGCCTCAATTTTGTCCCGCACATTGAATATAGCTGTGGAGAGTCCCTGTAATCCTAGATTCAGATCATTCAGACGAGAAAAAACATCTCCCAGATTAGGGCTGAGCGATATGGCCAAAATATATTATCACCGTATTTAAAAAAAAATTGACGGTATGACAGTATTTGATGGTATTTTATGTTTTTTAATAATAAAAGTTCTACATTTGTTTAAGAGTAGTGCGTGACCCTCGGGTGGCAAAATATACATCTTTCTCCATTCTGATTATTTTATACTGTTCAATTCAACTTCAACCCCCTAAAAGTCAGAATTTTCATCAATTTCTGCATTTGAGATCATTTCCACACTGCCACGTAGGGCTGCATCATATGAGCAAGTAATCTGGGCCTTGTTTTTAACCAAATGTTGCAGTTTGACTTGCGATTTAGAGCAAAACACTTGGGTTAACTGTTGGACTCATGGGAATATAATGTCTATTCTAATTATATAGTTACAAACCAAACATTCAAATACTGTTATAGAAGTTAAAGTAAAAACCCAAACCGGTCCGTGCATCAATACCGGTATATCACAAAAAACGGTACGCCGCCCATCCCTGACCCAGATAGGTCAGTTGTGTGAGAAACAACATCACCCAGATAGGTCAGTCCTGTGAGAAACAACATCATCCAGATAGGTCAGTTGTGTGAGAAACAACATCACCCAGATAGGTCAGTCGTGTGAGAAACAACATCACCCAGATAGGTCAGTCGTGTGAGAAACAACATCACCCAGATAGGTCAGTCGTGTGAGAAACAACATCACCCAGATAGGTCAGTCGTGTGAGAAACAACATCACCCAGATAGGTCAGTCGTGTGAGAAACAACATCACCCAGATAGGTCAGTCGTGTGAGAAACAACATCACCCAGATAGGTCAGTCCTGTGAGAAATTCGTCATCATCAAGCGGTCAGACAAGTGACCATTATGGTCAGTAAAGGAAACTTTAAGCTTGTCTCTCAATTCATAAAAACATGTCAATACTTTGCCCCTTGATAACCAGGGCACTTCTGTATGTTGGAAAAGTGTTACATGGTCGCTGCCCATACTATTGCATAATGCAGAAAATACGAGAGGGGCCTTCAGGGGCCCTGCTTTAAGGATCTGCCCCTTTTTTTTTTTTTATTCACTTAAAATGACAAACCCAAATCTAACTTCCTGTAGCTCAGGACCTGAAGCAAGGATATGCTTATTATTGACACCATTTGGAAGGAAATACTTTGAAGTTTGTGGAAATGTGAAATGAATGTAGGAGAATATAACACATTAGTTCTGGTAAAAGATAATACAAAGAAGAAAAAAAAGAAAGGCCATAATGTATTATTCCAGCCCAGGTGCAATTTAGATGTTAGCCACTAGATGGCAGCAGTGTATGTGCAAAGTTTTAGACTGATCCAATGAACCATTGTATTTCTGTTTCGAAATGTTGTATCAAGACTGCCCAAATGTGCCTAATTGGAATATGAATAACTTTTCAAGTTCATAACTGTGCACTTTCTTCAAAAAATAGAGTGGTATTATTTCAATGTAATAGCTACTGTAAATTGGACAGTGCAGTTAGATTAACAAGAATGTAAACTTTCTGCCAATATCAGATATGACTTTGTCCTGGAAATGTTTCTTGATACTCACAACCTCATGCTAGTCGCATTAGCGCACATTAGCTCAACCATCCCGTGGGTGGGACACCGATCTGTAGATATCCTTAAGAGGATTATTAATTAACAAAGGTACCCATTTTCATTGTAGTGTCCAAAACGTATTTCAAGCTGTCAGGCATTCCCTTGGCAGCAAGAAAGAGCCTCTCGGTGGATGCTGCAGTGGACCCAAGAGCCTCTGGGTGGATGCTGCAGTGGACCCAAGAGCCTCTCGGTGAATGCTGCAGTGGACCCAAGAGCCTCTCGGTGGATGCTGCAGTGGACCCAAGAGCCTCTCGGTGAATGCTGCAGTGGACCCAAGAGCCTCTCGGTGGATGCTGCAGTGGACCCAAGAGCCTCTCGGTGGATGCTGCAGTGGACCCAAGAGCCTCTCGGTGGATGCTGCAGTGGACCCAAGAGCCTCTCGGTGAATGCTGCAGTGGACCCAAGAGCCTCTCGGTGGATGCTGCA